>NC_043700.1:575621-602985 GCF_006229205.1 Suricata suricatta | reverse complement strand
AGGGACGCTGAGAGGGTGGGACTGCTGAGGGGGCGGCAACGCTGAGGGGGCGGGACGCTGAGGGGGCGGGGACGCTGAGGGGCGGGAACGCTGAGGGGCGGGAATGCTGAGGGGGCTGGACGCTGAGGGGTGGGAATGCTGAGGGGCGGGGACGCTCAGGGGGTGAGAACGCTGAGGGGCGGGAACAGTGAGGGGAGGGACGCTGAGAGGGTGGGAATGCTGAGGGGGCGGGGACGCTGAGGGGGGGGAACACGCCTGGGGGAATCTAAGCTTACCCCTGGGGCGCTGGCGGCGGGACTCTGCTCTCAGAAGTTACTTGCAGGGTCAGGTCACCTGTCAGCCTTTGAGGGGGTGGCCATGCGTTGCTGTAATGTTCACAAGGCGTCAGGCCGTCTGGGGGAGCACAGGAATGCGCGCGGATGGCACCCGTCCCGGAGGTGCCCTTCAGTAAACTTCGCGGGCGGCACCGCCTGTCCCACACAGGCGCGCCAGCCTCCACTTTGTTTGTCCTGTGAGGGCCGCCTCCTGCCCCAGGAACAGCGGAGACTTGGTTGGGAGACACTCTCTGTTGACACAGAACCTCGTCCGTGGACACCTGTGGTTTCTCCCTCCAGCGGGGTCATCTTACCGTCAGGGCCATTCCTAGGGACACAGGTCCTTGTGAGTCTGCTGATCAGTGCCTTCAGCCGCTGCCGCCTGCCTCCTCACCCCGCTCCCTTCCTCGTCTGTCATCTTCCCCCCCGACTGCGTGCCCGAGAGAGAGGGTTTCTGCTACGGAAAGCCGCATATCCGTGCCCGTCCTGCCCATTAAAATTCGCCCCCCCCCCCACAGTCTCCACTTTGCACGCACGTTGTTCCCCGCACTTCCTTGTCTCTGTGCCGTCCAAACGCCCCCCCTCCCGCGCCGCCTCTCCCCTGGTGGCACCCTGCGCCCCAGGCCGCCCACCGCTCCCTCACCCCTGCGCTCCGCCAGCCACACGCTCCGTTTCACACGCAGAACACAGGGTCCTCCTGTGCTCGCCCTCTGGCAGGGGGCGGGGAAGCGTCCTTCCCGCCTGGGCTTTCCGTTCACTGGGGGCTTGGCTCCTCTCCTGCCCCCTCCCCGCGCCCGGTAGTTCTCTGTGCATTCCGGGTCAGCACGTCCCCTCCCCCAGTTCCGTGCGCCTCGCGTGCCCGCCTGAGTGCCCGCCTGAGCGCCGCCTCTGGGCCCCTGCGCGCCTGTGTGCCTGGAGTGCCCGGGGCAGCCTCCAGACCCGCACACAGGGCTCTGTCCCCGGCGCCCGGCTCGTGTGGCACCGCGCCCCAGTCTTGGTGACCTGGTCAGCCCTGCGGGTGACTTTGCACCCAGGGGCCTCTGCTGAGGGGAGTGTGTGCCCCCACGTCAGGCGGGACACCTCTGGTGCCTGGGCTCAGCTCCGGGTCAGCTCCGGAGAGGTCCCTCCCTCCGCGGTCGGGGTAGGGGGCTCGCCACGCGTGGCTGTGGCGCGCTGTTCCTTGGTGGCTGGTCACGCCGTGTCCTCTCTCATTGGATGGCACACGCCCGGTGGGTGCTCGGCCCGTGGTTTAGTAAACGAGTAAGAGCCGTCCACCTCCATCTACACAGCTAAAACGACAAAGCTAAAGAACTTGCAAAAATGACGCGCAGTGTGACTTTGGTAATAAATTGAATCTTGTATCTTTTAAAGTAGAATATTCCTTTTTAAAACAATTCAGCAAAGTTATACAACCAATGGGGATTTTTACTTGTCAGAAATTAATAGACCACCTTTATTTGAGTTATATAATTCTCTCCAGTGGTAATAGGTCTACATGGGCTTTGCGTGACCATGAATCTCATTCGTCCCTCAGTTTTATATGAGACATTTGTCCCCTATAATTTGGCTGGCGGTCGGATGCTTCACCAGAGGATCTGGTTTCTCTTCTATTCCTCGTTTCTCCGGTCCCGCATCCTCCAGCCCCCTCCCCTGATTTATTCGGCAGAAATGTTTGAGTCCTTCCCCTGTGCGAGCCCCCCGTGGTGTGTGGAGTATGCAGTGTTTAAGAGAAGGACTCACCTGCCTTTGCCCGTTCTGGGCGCTGCAGTCTTGATACCATTGCTCAAGTAACACCCTCCAGTCCAGCCATCTCTCTGGAATGGTTGAAATGGTTCTTTAATGCAGAAACTAGTGAAGGCAGTCAAAGACCTCTCGAGTGAGAAAGCCCTACCCGAACGCACGTACGTGTACGGACACACGGAGTGCTTACACTCCGCCATCGGCTCAGCGGCGCTTCACTCCCTGCGGCGACGGACTGAGGCTCGGTGTGGTTTGTTTCCTTCCTTTCGCGCGTTACTGACAGCGTGGCCCCCCTCCTAGGTGACCCCGGCCCTGGCCACGGCTGTTCCTGCTGGGTGGGGGTGGCCCTGTCAGCGTCTCTGCTCGGTCTGTAGAAGACATTCTCCGAAGTGACGCTTTGAGTTGCCGGATGGCAGTGCTGAGGTCTGTCCCTCCTTCTCAGCCTGGCATGGCAGTGTCATGCCACTTTCTTTAACCTGCGTCTCCTGTGTGTCCCCATGTTGCCAGCTGATCTTGTGAGTGGTGTAGACCATGCTGATAGAGTGGGTTGGTTCTGTTCCTTTCTGTAGAATAGCTTTCCAGAGCAGGACCCTGTCCCCACCGCCCGGCGAGCCTTGATGGCCTGAAAACTCGCCCCTCGCAGCCGCCCCCGCCTCTTGCTGGCATCTCACGACCCGTTGTTGGGTGTCGTGTGTGTCTGCAGGAGGCAGAGCCAGAGCCAGGCAGGGCTGGCCTGGGTCACCGTGACCATGACCCTCACCCCATGTCCGTCACTCAGCGGTACAGACATTGAGACCGATGACCCTGAGACATTTGGTTTCTGATAGAAACATTTAAGGAAAGTTACCAGAGTTTAACCAGTAATGGAGCGTGTACCTCACACATCCCATATCAGGGTTGACCTTTTTTGTGCAGGAATTTTTAGAGTCCTTAATATGCTAACTGTCATCAGTCACCAAGATAAGCGTGTGACTAATACTGTGTTCCTTCACAATGTTTGACCTTGAAACTCTGTTTTTTCCTCCCATGGAAATAGTATTTGGAAAACATAATTTTGAGCTCTAATGGAAGTTTAGAAATAGGAAGCCCCTCAAAATCTTTCCTCTGTGTGTGTGTGTGTGTTCAGTATAGTCCACAAACACTGTTCTGTTACTTTCAGACAGAATATGATTCATCACACCTGGTACTCCTCCCGACAAGTGCACCGTTCACCCCATCGCCTGTGTCCCCACCACTTCCCCTCTGATGACCATCAGTGTGTCCTCTAGAGTTAAGAGTCTGTTTCTCTGCTTGTCTCTTTCTTTTTTCCTTTTGCTTGCTTGTTTTGTTTCTTAAATTCCACACAGGAGTGAAGTCATGTGGTGTTTGTCTCTCTCTGGCTGACTTATTTTGCTTAACATTATACTCCAGCGCCATCCGTGTCGTCACAAAAGGCAGTATTTCATTCTGTTTTATGGCTAATACTCCATTGCATGTATAATCCACATCTGATTTTTTCATTCATTTACGGATGGACACTACAGATGGATGGACACTCTGGACGGATGGAAACTGGATGGACAGGCTCTCTGTGTGGACGGACAGCCATCTTGACTACTGTAAATAATGATGCCTTAAACATCAGGGGGCGTGTATTTTCTCAAATTAGTGTTTTTGCTTTCTTTGGGTAAATACGCTTCAGTGCTCCAGCCCTGCGTAAGATCTTGTGTGCTTCCGTTTCCTGTGCTCTGTCCCTACCTCCCAGCCTCCCTCAGCCCACAGTGTGTGTCCCACACGGAGAGCACGGAGAGATCGGACCCGGCGGGGCCCTGCTACCCTGTCCCTGCCCCTGCCCCCTGTGGCCCCCAGGCCTCGTTCCCAGGCGCACACTTGGTGGCGGTCTCTGGTTTTTGGGCCCAAGACCCTGCAGCTCTGCTCGCACGTGCCCCCTGCTCTTGAGCTTGACGCTGCTGCCCTTACCCACTCGTGCCAACTGGTCTGTCCCAGCCTCGCCCTGGACCCTGGGGCCCCTACTGCCGGGCCTGACCCCTCAGACTTTGTGCCTGAAAACCCGCTGCGTGCTTGGCTCCGCGGAGCCCTAGGAGCGGCCTTCCTGACTGCGGAGCTTCTCCGCTGGCATTTCTGCCCCCTCCTGCTGTTGTGCCTGGGGGTCTGCGGGCCTGCAGCCCACCCGCCCTGTGGTGCGCGTCTGGGTGCACGCGTGGGGCGTCCTCCTTGGGGGCAGATTCGTGAGAAGGACACCGCCCCATCCGCGGGGGGCTGCACCTGTCGCCAGGCACGATGTGAGGCACCGCTGGCAGGTGACAGCCTTTGAAAGCTGAAGGTGATCCGTGCCTTTGTGGCATGAAGGAGTCAGGGAGGGTGTTGTATTCAAGCTTAATTTGGAACAGTATTTCAATAGAAAAGTAGAGTAAGGTCACTGGGTGGGGCTGAGGAACTGAACATCCAAAAGGTTAGGCTGCATAGTGATATACCCAGTGCCGCCTTTGGTCAGGTACCTGCAGAACTGAGAACCCACAGGGGCTCCCTGCTTGCCCGTGACTGTGCTCCTGGGTGGCCTGGGTGGAAGCTTCCGCAGGGCAGCCCTTTGCTCTTAGCGTGAGTCCTTCTGCAAGTAGGCATAGGGTTGGCGGTGGAAGGTGAGGCACGTGGCGGGTTGCAGTGGGGCTGGGAGTGTCTGCCACGCGTGATAACACAAGGGTGCTACGCTGCTGCCACCAGTGAGGGGTTGGCAAGGATCGCAGAAACACAGAGGGTGCAGGACAGGGGTGGGCGTCGGGAGGGTGCACTCTGGAGAGCCCGGCCTCTGGGAGGGGTGGGGAGCACGGCGCCCATGTGGAGTGGAGAGCCTGCCCCTGGGAGGGGGGGGGAGCACGGTGCCCATGTGGAGTGGAGAGCCTGGCCGCCGGGAGGGGGGGGGAGCACGGCGCCCATGTGGAGTAGACAGTCCGGCCTCTGGGAGGGGTGGGGAGCACGGCACCCATGTGGAGTAGAGAGTCCGGCTGCTGGGAGGTGTGGGGAGCATGGCGCCCATGTGGAGTGGACAGCCTGGCCACCGGGAGGGGTGGGGAGCACGGCACCCATGTGGAGTAGACAGCCTGGCCACCGGGAGGGGTGGGGAGCACGGCGCCCATGGGGAGTGGAGAGCCTGGCCGCCGGGAGGGGTGGGGAGCCCCGCGCCCTCATGGAGCGGAGAGCCCGGCCGCCAGCAGCCACCGGGTGTGTTCATGTGTGGATGGGGGCCGAGAAGCCTGTCTGCATGTGTCCACACGTGTGCACACATGCATGCACGTGTGCGTATCCTGGTATCCGGGTGCTGAGTTTCTCCAGACGCTCCCAACCACTACAGTATTGCTCTCCGTTGAGTAGAAAGGCAGAAAATCTTTCTGGAATAATCCCCAAGAATTGTTTCATGCGTTTGAGCCATGCCGAGATGATCGATGAAACGGACGTGCATTTGTGATTTATCTTACTTACATGTGCTCCATGCACTCAAATTGTCTTATGCTGTAAATAAATTTAATTAAATTTAATTAAATGGATGGAACCAGCATGCGCTCTTGTCTCCAGTGCAGAAACAGGAGAAACGTGAGAGGGGAGGGCCGACTGGGGCCACAGCCCTGGTGTCTCTGGTAAGGACGTGGGCCCCGGGCGTGGGGCCCCGGCAGCTGTGGCGGGGCCTTCTGGGCGGATTCAGCCTGTGAAGGGAGATGCCTTGGTCGTGGCTGAGCACCGGCCTCCTGGCCATGTGTCGGTGTGTCTGTGTGTGCTTGTTCCCATCTGTCTTTGGGGGGATTGTGTGTCTCTCCACCTCTGCGCTAGGTGCCCCAGTTCGGGGACAGCTTGTGAGTGACACAGCACCGGTCCCCTGTGTCCCTCCCCAGGGCATCCTGGAAGGTGGGGTCCCCCTCGTGATGAACTGAGAGGATGCCACCTGCTCGCACAGTGCTGGCCTGCAGCCTCTTTCTTGCTGCGCTGGGAGATGTGACCATCAGTCGGCGGCGTGGTGGATATTGTGGTGGGTGGTGTAGTCGTGGTACTAAAGTGATTCTTGCCTCCTCCCCACGTGTGCTTCTCATTACAGGGGTGGCCGTGGGACTGTGCTTTGCACCTAGGAGGTGCTGGTGGAGGTGCTGCGTTCCTTGTGGTGAGCCCGAGGGGCCAGCCCCAAACAGACGCAGTCAGCAAGCTTTGTCTGTGTGTCTGCCCCCAGGCACCGGGGGACGGTTTGCTGCCACGGCACAGTCATGGCTTTTGCGTGTTCTGCGCAGGGTTCGGAAGCCACAGTTGGAAGTGGGAATTTGACAGGCGGTCACCAGGCCAGGTCAGCTCATGCCACGGTGGCAGCAGTTCTGTTTCTAAAGCCAGAAGGGTCTGGCCGAGCTGTGACATGGCCAGCAGTCACATGATGTCTCCCTTCCTCAGTTTACTGCTAAAGTGGGGGCATCATGGAGGTTTCCTGAGATCGCCGAGGATATGGTGTCAGAGTGTGAGAGGCAAGCCCGAGGCCCGGACTGTGAGTGCTGCTGGATTTGTGCATCCCGAGAGCCACAGGTTACTCAGCTCTGCTGCGCCCCATATTCATCTGCAGAGGGCAGTCCTGCAAGGGCCTCACGCGGCCCCGTGCTGTCCTGGGAACAGCTGGAAAGGAGCCCTTGGCGTCTGGGATCCACAGCAGACACAGAGCCACGCACCTGCGGTTTCTTAGGGGCAGCGGGTCTGAGGCTAGTGACCGTTACGCATGTGTCCGAGTGCGGGATACTTCGGCAGACACCCACGTCAAGGCCCCTCTGGGCCCTGGGGTTACAGGGTGACCTACCACTTTCTCCAGTGGGAGGTTGCGGGGGAGGACACAGGAGGAGGTGGGGGCAGGCCGTGTGAACTAGGAGGAGCACAGGGTAGTGAGAAGAAGAGCAGATGTAGAGCCATGACGTCGAGAAGTCCGGACAGCTTGTGGGAGAGTCCCACAATCTCCAGTGTCTCTGTGGCCATGTGTGAGGACGTCCTGGAGGAGAGATTGCCAGCAGAGGGCAGCATGTGCAAAGGCCCTGGGGTACGCGTGGCCGGTGGAAGAGCAGTACAGGGCTCTTGCGTGGGGCTGAGGTCAGTACCTCCTGCCACACAACTTTGAGGCTTTGGGGCATTTAGGGACCAAGTGTTCTGAGGACTCATCAGAGTGTTCCGGGCCCACGATGACCCCCATACTGGCTTCGGAGGTTGTACTGGTTTGTGTGTGAAGACAAGTTGAGGCCACTAGAGGGGAAGCAGGCAGGCTAGTCAGGAGGACGACGGACTAATCAGGCTGGTGGTAGCATGGCCGGGGCCAAGCGGGGCGTGTGAGACCCTGCCCGAGGCTGAGGCAGGCTTGCAGGCAGGGCCTGAGGACCGGCTTGGGTCGGTGTGCCGGCACTGTTTGTGGAGACGTGGTCACATGCGGACGGGGGTCGTTTGTTTGGGGGCCTGGTAATTCTGAAATCCCATTGGACGTATGAGTGGTAACCATAGCAGGCAGCTGTGCCGGTGGCCCTGAGATCTGGGGGTGGGGCTTGGGGGCTCCGGACCACGACTCAGGTGGGGATGGGGAAGAACTGTGTCCTCGACACCCAGAGCTGAGACGGTAGGTGACGGTTCGGTGAGGAGACTGGGAAGGGGCCGGTAGCCACGGCGGGGGCCTTCCTGTGCCGGCAGAGGGCCCCAGTTCAGGCGGAGGCTTGGTCAAGGGGAAGGTTCACGGGGAACCCAGGGCCATGTGTTTCTGGGGGTCCCGGGTGGACTCTGCTCCGCTCCAAGCTCCTGGGCACATGACAGGGAGGGGCTGTTGGGGGAGGGGTTCATTTCACAGCATTAGATGTTGGCTGTTCTTGAACTTTCAGAGAAGACAGTTATTAGCATTTTCGTGTGAATAACGGAGCCCTTTAAAGCCCTCCACGTTTGCGGGACATCAGTGGCCCCCGCGTCCATCACCGCTGTGGACTGAAGTCTCTGGGGCCCCTCACCCTGCGGTCAGGAGGCACAGCCTGTCATCTGGGAGGCTGGGTGACCGTGATTTAAGTCCCTCTTTGCTTTTCAGATGGTTTGTTTACACAAGGGGAGGAATGATGTTTGTTCTCATAATTTAAATTGTCATGCCATTTCGAAGCTGCTCATAGGACTGTAAGCTCTTAATTAGTTCCTGAGTTCTGGACTTTGCCAGTCAGTAGTTCTTGATACTCAGACAAACAAATGTGTGAGCCAGCGTTGTGAAACAGCCAGTCTAAACTCATTACGTGCCAATTTCTGCTATTTTTAAACTGAGATAAATGTTCTACTATAAAATGAAGTTAAATGGTCTCTTCTATAAGAATGGAAATATCTGCAACTTTCTTAGTCCTTTTCTCTCTGTAACAGGTACAGTTTGTACAGATTGTGCGTGCTGGGACTTCCTGGGCCGAGTGCCCCCGCCAGCCCCGTCCGTGGGACAGGACTCTGCTGTCAGACTTCGGAAGTGAGAGAGTTGACTCCTTCCTGAGACCCGAGAGGCAGGCTGCTCTGAGCGGAGCGCAGTTTTCTAAATCCTCAGGGACGGTGAGGAGGCGCTTCCACCCCGACAGCAGCACCAAGGAAGCTTCCAGAATTTTGAGCCGAGTGCATAGGGAGAACCTGGGGTGGGGCCCTCACAGGGTGGTCCCGGGTGCCCCGCCAACGCGCCACCTTCACGCAGCACCCCTGGGCGCAGCGAGCTGGGCAGGGCCGGGTAGACCCATGGGTCGTCTTCTGTGTTATGTGCGAGGAGACTCCTGACTTTGTCTTTCACATTTAATCTGTGATCTCCTGTGCGCTGAGTTTGGGAAGGCTGGAAGTTGTGCATCTGGATTCCTTGTTTTGCACGTGGATGCCCTCGCGGTGAAGACTTGGTGTCTGCTCCGCTGTGCTGCTGGAGCCCCTTCGCCGGGGATGCGTTGACGGTGCTTCCGTTCTGCCGATGTGCTGTCCGTTCTCTGACTGATGCCTCGCTGCCTGGATTACTGAGGTTTAAATAGCAGCATTGGCCCTAACTCCTTATGTATAGTTCTTTGTGAACATTTTGTTGTAAAGTGACTCTGCATCGGGCCAGACTTGGCTCGTGTTTTGTTCTTGCTCCTGCTGTTTGCCTTTATCCTGGTTTACTGGATGTGTGCTTTGAATGAGGTAACGACTGAGTTCAAGTGTGTCTAAATTATAATGAGAAAGCTATAAAAATGTGTGGAAGTACTTTCATTTCAAATAGGTGTTTTGGTCATTTTAAGGACAGGGGCGGGCACCTGGGTGGCTCAGTCGGTTGAGTGTCTGACTCAGTTTCTGCTCAGGTGATGATCTTATGGTTTGTGAGTTGGAGCCCTGGGTTAGGCTCTGTGCTGACAGTGTGGAGCTTGCTTGGGATTCTCCCTCTCCCTCTCCCTCCCCCTCCCCCTCCCTCTCTCGCTCTCGCTCTCGCTCTCGCTCTCGCTCTCGCTCTCGCTCTCGCTCTCGCTCTCGCTCTCGCTCTCGCTCTCTGCTGCTCCTCCCCCATTCAATCTTTGTCTCTTTCTTTCTTTCTTTCTTTCTTTCTTTCTTTCTTTCTTTTTCTTTCTTCTCTCTTTCTCTCATTCTCTCTTTCTCTTTCTTTCTCAAAATAAACAAACATTAAAAAAATAAATGTCTTTAAAGACATTTTTGTAGTGTTTTCCTGTCATTGTAGAAATCATTGTGCAGACTAGCCACACGTTATTTTGTGTACATTAATCTTAGTATCACGTGAGCTGTGTGTGTACACATACAAAAAGTGAAGGGGTTTTATGAGGCATGTGACCGCCACCCCCCCCCCCGCTGCCTCCTGCAGACCTGTCCCCTCCCCGTGCTGCCTCTGGCGTGTGGAAGGTACAGCCTCTCCGCCCCCTCCCCCTGTGCTCAGTGTCCCTTATGTCCTGATATGGTTAGTACTTAGGTCACATTCAGTCTGTGGAACACGCCTCTGGTTTCAGTGACATCTTACTGGTGGGTGCCTGTGAAAACATACGCCAGCCTTGCTCTTTCCCATCTTCACGTCTGCATCCGTCTTTCCCGTGTGTTCAGCATGCATGTGTCCTCCGCGCCCCCTCGTTTCCCAGGACCGCGGTCGGGCGCCACGTGGGGACCCTCACCAGAGCGTGGCCCTCGCCTCCCTGGGGGGCCTCGGGCTCTGGGGCCGCTCCTGCCACACGTCCAGTGGGGTCGTTAACAAAGCGATCCGTTTCACACCTTGCTTGTCTGGCGGGGTCTTCTGCTTCTCCCTTGAAATTTCTAGAACACCGTTTCTGCATTGTCTAGCTTCCAGTATTTAGTATTTTGGTTGAGTTTGGGACTCTTTGTTCTGGATTTTCAGGATGGTGATGCTTAGGCTCGTCACGTTATACTGACGGTGCCAGGAGCTCAGTGGGCCTGTTGGGTCCGAAATGACGCCGTTCAGACGTGGGGGTCACGACTGTGTGTGACACTGTGTCTTCTTTCCTGGCCTTTTTGTTCTGGACCTCCCGTTGGCTAGCTGGCGTGCCCCCTGCCCCCCCCCCCCAGGAGATGACCACCTAACTCTCTGTTGTCTCTTTTTTCCTGACTCTCTGTATGATTTTTCTGTATACTTTCTGGGAGACTTCCTTGAGTTTGGTTTTCAACTACTTTTTAAAAATTTCCTTTTCCTTTTTTCTTTTTTAATTTCCAAAAGCTGTTTCTTGTTCTGTGTATTTCCCTTTTATAAGCATGGCATCCTGTTCTTGGGTCATGGACAGAGTCTCTTCTCTGTCTTTCTGCAGTATTACCATTATTTTAAAATGTTCTCCTGTTTTGGTAATGGCTCTGTTTCCTCTGACTCTGTTGTTCTTAGTCACCCTGAATGTGAGGGGGGGCTTTAAGTGCATGATAATCCTCAGCTGTGAGTCTTCATTAAGTGCAAGGCATTAAACATTTATGCCGAGTTGGTTTGTGGTGAGTACATGCGGCTTATTGGCTGGTGGAATTTTCCACGCACATCTGGTGGCAAGCCAGTTTTAATTGAAAGCCTATGCTAATAGGAGGTATTTTCTCTTGGCTTTTTTCATTATTCAGAGAAGGATATTCTGGTCTCCTACCTGGGGAGGGTGGGGGTGGGCAGGTGACAGGTCAGGGTCCTCCTTCTGGAAGAAGGCGGAGCAGGTGCGAGGCAGCACCGTCCGGCACCCCAGCGTTGTGTCTGGATCCTGCTTTCGGCCCAGGACCCCTCCCGTCGCCCGTGCGCTTGCTGCCTCTGGTTCACGCCCGTGGCTGCGGGAGGGGGACCTGGGCACCACACACTCCAGTGTGGCTGCTCGTGCCCGCCCCGGAGCCACGATGTGCTTCCGAGCCCCAAACTTCTGGTGCTGGGCCCTCGCCGAGAGCTCTCTGACACAGCCAGACCCTAGATTTGTGGCTTTCCTTTCTGCTCCTGTTTTTTTTTTAAAGTTTATTTGTTAATTTTGAGAGAGAGGGAGAGAGTATGAGCAGGGATCAGGCAGAGAGAATCCCAGGCAGCTCTGTCAGCACAGAGCCCAGCGTGGGGCTCGAACCCACAAACCATGAGATCCTGATGTGAGCTGAGATCAACAGTCAGACGCTTAACCTCCTGAGCCCCCTCATTTGCCCCTTCCTGCTCCTCATCTGTCAAGCACCTGTTGAAATCCTTTCCATGTGTGCTCACACACTCTTCTGTGTTTTATCTCAGCCGCTCTGCCCACTTCCAGTCACGTCGGTGGGACAGGCTAATTGGATATACTGCTGTGTTTACTTGAGGCGTAACCTGTGTGCTGAAGGTTTGCTGAGTGTGACTCCTGGCCGAGGAGAGTCAGTGTCACTCAGTAGAAACATAGGTTCTGTGTCTGTGCACCTGTGTGTTGAAAGGCATAAGAGAAATTTATTGAAAATTTGGAACAAAATCCTTTTCCAGAGCTTTGTTGTGATATAATTGATACACAGAAACCACACTTTTGAATAGTTTGGGTAGTTGGGACATACACACCCACCATTGGTACAGTCAAGGCCATGAACGTGTCCGTCACCTCCCAAAGTGCCCTTGTCCCTCCTCTCATTGAGGTAGGAAGCGTTTACGTGCGATCCGCCGGCACACGTTTCAGGAGCACGGCGCGCATCATTACCTGCGGGCGCTGCGTGTGCACGGGCCTCCCGAGCTCGGTCGCCGGCCCGGAGACGTGGGCGAGCGTGGGGCTGGGGCGGGGGTCTGTGCTTACAAGCCCCTGCCTCGCGCTGACGCAGGCAGTGTGGTGACGCTGGTTTGCTGGCTTACGAGGCACCCCTGCACCTCTCGCCTGCTGCCGACGAGGCTGCTGGTGGCGGAGGCTTGCCCGGTCCACGTGCGCGTGCCCTGAGGTGTGTGTAACCGCGGCCTGACTCACCAGGAATAGGGCCGTGTCCAGCCTGTGGGCCTTCCTCTTCCAGTCCACCCTTCCACAAGTGGGGATGCATGCGTGCTCCCTTCAGCCTCACAGCCGCCCTGACGTGTGTCCATTGGAGATGAGCTGACGGGCATGCTGTGTGTGTGTGCGACAGCCACCTCTCCGGCCAGCAGCTGCGAGGGGCCACCCTGGACACAGCCGCGATCCTCACCCGGCAGGAGCTGAGCACACGGGTGGCGTGCAGGACCCCAGGGCGAGTGCGGGGCTGGGGGTCGGCCTCTGTCTGGCCGTGTGCCCCGCGGCAGGTGCCTAAGCTCGTCACTGCTGCTCAGCCCCCCTCGAGGTACAGGAGACGCGCAAATCCGCGGTCTGGCCTGTGGGCTGAACGCCTGGCTGGCTCATTTCGTGAGAGTGGCGGACACAGCGTCTTGTAGGGACATCCCTGCAGCTCTTCGCTCACAGCTCATTCACCGGGAAGAGGTACTGGAGCAAGTCTGTGTGCTCCGTGCTCCCTGCGCGCCATGAAGTGTGTCTGAGGCTGGCTGTCCCATGGAGCACGTCGTGTTGCGCGGTATTATTTCATAGATGTAAAGGACACAGCGCTAGGTTGTTCCTTGAGCCACAGGAAACAAGGCTGCGAGGGCCTCCAGCCCATGTGGCTCATTGAGTCCACATCAGCTTCTCATGACCACACAGGGACGGACAGGCTTCTGCCTGGATGGAGGGAGAAGGTGTGAGGACCAACAGCAACTCTAAAAATTTATTTTTATCTGTGGGTATAGTTGATGCAGGATGTTGCCTATACACCTTGTTTTCTTCTTCTGAAAAATGATGCAAATATTTGGTGTCTGTGCCATTCAGTATGGGGGCCACCACCACCCTTGCTCCTGAAGTGTGGACAGTGAGACCGGGCACTATAGTTTCGAATTTTAATTGATTTCACTTACTTTTACTCACTTTGCCTGTGTGGCCAGTCAGTGCCATATTGGATCAGCAGCACTTGGTCTGAGCCTCTAGCCCTCTTGACCTGATGCGTCAGGTAATCCCTGCTCGGGTTAGCCCTGCCAGAGAGGAGTCTAGATACAGGGCAGAGTGAAAGCTTGAACTTGATGTTTGAAGGATGGATCGTGAGTCAGAAGACTCTGGACACAGGCCGTGGAGGACATAGGCAGCAGCAGTTTCCAAGAGCATGTGCTGCGGGTGTCATGCTTGTGATCACGTGGGCAGGTGCTCACGCGTGTGTTCTGTCTAAGCCCCGCGGCTTGTGGGGTGCGGTGTGGCACCCCAGTATTCTCCACGGTCAGTACTCCCCTGCAATAGGCAGGTTAGGGGCTTTGAGCCTTTACAGGTGCCGTGGGGCAGGCCAGGTGATTCCATTCCCTTTTCCTGTTTTCTGCGGGGGCCTCAGGGAGGAAGTGAGGCACCTGTGGGTCCCACAACACCACCCCTTCCCGGCCCAGCCCGAGCCGGTGGCGAGCAGAGGTGTGAGGCTGTGGCACTTGCCGAGGCAAGCACCAGTGTCTCACCTGTGGCCGTAGCAAGGAGGAGCTTGTCAAGATTGGGGATGGGTGCCTTTTTTGAATTCAGATTGTCTGCCCTCAGGAAAGTCACAAGTGAGTTCTGTGTCTGCTTGTGATTTCTCTGGGCCCGTGTGCTGTCTTGCTTGGGGCCACGTGAAAAGAGCCACAAGGCTTGTTTACACTGACTGCGGTGGCCAGGGTGGGCCGAGCGCTGCCTCGGTGGGCCCCTGGAATGAGCAAGTGGCCTTGTCGGTCGGGCTGGGATGGGGAGAATTGCAGGGTCAGGGGCAGAGGCCTGTTGAGGGTTAGTTGTGGGGGGGATGCTATGCGTGGGAGCCACTCTGGCTTGTTTTTAGAATCACTTGTCAAATAAGCTGATGACATTTGTGGGAAGGGGGCTTCGAGGGCCCTAGCATTTCAGGGCCCAGGAAGGGGGCTTCCTGTCTGGAGAGTCCCTGAGGAGTGTGTGCCCCCTCTCATCCCACCAGCTGGAATCGGACTCTGAGGAAGCCCGTGTTACCACTGGGGTCTTTCCAGTGCTTGCACTGCCTCGAACCGCAGACCAGACAGGGGCTAGTGTCTGCAGCTGCTGCACGTGAGGGGCTAGCCGGGGATGGGAGGGGTCAGCCGGGGACGGGAGGGGTCAGCTCGGGACGGGAGGGGTCAGCCGGGGATGGGAGAGGTCAGCCGGGGACAGCCGGGGACGGGAGGGCTCAGCTGGGGGCCTGAGGGGTTAGCCTGGCACGTGAAGGCTCAGCTCGGGACAAAGGGTAGAAGGCGCCTGTCTCTTGAGGGCCAGCCTAGCTGAGTAGCTCAGTGCCTGCCCCCCTTCCCTTCCTGCCCGAGGTGTAGACAGGGCACCTGGCCTTGCCTCACGCACACCCCTGGTTCCTGCGCTGTGACTGTCTGCGGGGCCTCTGTTATGTCACCTGTGTTCATCTCTGGATGGGACCCTGGCCAGTGCCGCGGTGGTGGCGGGGCCTCGCCGATCCACTGCTGCTGGGGAAGGCGCGCTGTTAGTTGGAGCTCAGACTGACACTAGGGGAGCGCGTGCCCTCCCGTTGGGGACATTTCGGTGCCACAGCAGCTGGCACGCGCTCCTCAGACACCTTCACCCAGAAGCGGCTGTTGGATGACTTCCCTGGGGGTAGAGAGACCAGATCTGCAACCTCACTGAGTGTTCCCAGGAGGAGGGGACGCAGGATGGCTCCGTGGTCAGGTCAGCGCCGCTGCATGTCGTGGCAGGATGTCATCCTGGTGGCCTGCACGTGCCGCCTCCCAGCCCGTCATGCGGGAGACGTGGCAGGCCGTCAACGTGGTGGCCTCCATGCACAGGCTCCCAGCAGGCCACTCAGACATTCTTCCATCTGACTGGATCATTCCTTTCTTGGGAAGGAGGCTGTGTCTTAGGGCTGGTGTTAACTTGTAAGGGTTTTGGAAAGTGCTGGAAAAAGCAGTGAGTAAGCGTACTACCCTGGGATGAGAGAGAACGAAGATTCACAGGGAGCCCAGGGTGTGCGTGTGCACATGTGGCCGCTTCCTGGTACATGTGTGTGTGTGCATTCGTGCACGTGTGTTGATGTGTGCACATGTGTGTGCTTGCTCCTCATCGGACTGTGAGGGAGAGAACAGTGTCAGAATGACCCAGTTTCGGAGCTGGCTGACTGGAGAACACGCTTAGGTGTGGACACCGGTTTGGTGCCTGACAGTCCCTGATTGTCCCGCTGCTGTTCTGTGTCCCAGCTCAATAGTGAGCTCCACGTGAGTAAGAACGTCTTTGATGAACTTTTAATTCCACATCTTGAACAGTATTTACTGGGTTCTTATTTGATTATTGCTTTATTTTCTGTCTCTTAGATTTGTTTGGAGTAAAAAAAATGGTGATACCGTTTTGTCTGCAGCTGATTATACTTGGGTGTGAATCATTCCTTCCTTGGTGTGGAGGGAGGGCTCTTTTCTGTGGCCCTCAGTCCCACCTGGGAGAACGGGCTGTGTGCTTGGCTGCACTGCAAGGCCGTCAAGGGCAGACGCTGGGCTTGGTGCTACCTGCCTCCCCCTGCCTCCTCCTGCCTCCCCCTGCCTCCCCCTGTCTCCCCCTGTCTCCCCCTGTCTCCCCCTGTCTCCCCTTGTGTCTCTCTGCCTCGCCCTGCCTTCCCCGAGGTCCTCCTCCATCCCCCTCCCTCTCCACTAAGTAATTGCTCCGGGACAAGTAACGTCTGCCTCTGGGCTGAGAGTCTGGGCTGGGTGTAATCACGGAGGGCTGTGGAAGGGGGCAGCTTCCAGGTGGAGCTCAGGATGGACGCGCTCAGCCTCTGCTCCGAGCGGGTCAGAGCAAACCAGGAGCCCCGCAGCGGCCTTCCCACTGCGGATCCCCGGTCTGCGCTTCGCGCTTAGTGGCCTCACACCGCGCTTTTCTGGGGAGGCGGCTATTTTCTGTTATTTTCACCTTCCCTTCCTTATCGAATAAGGTACTTCCTTCGTCATTTCAGACCAAACCGTGAATGTAAATAGAGTCTTTTTCTTCCACATTCCTTTTTGCGACTCACTGTAGATCCAGAGCATCTGTGCTTGGATCCCACACGGCAGGCCCCTGACGCTGCCGCTGTGTGGGTCTCCATCCTCAGGCTCTAATTGCGTCTAATATTCTAGAAGCCATCACAAAAATTGGCGGGCCCATTTGCCTTATTGTAGGAGCGCCCTGAGTGCAGCTTTCAAAACGCTCTCAGGCCGCATTAG
The DNA here is from genome assembly GCF_006229205.1 of Suricata suricatta. Lineage (NCBI taxonomy): Eukaryota > Metazoa > Chordata > Mammalia > Carnivora > Herpestidae > Suricata > Suricata suricatta. The sequence continues at coordinate 586,281 of NC_043700.1, read as the reverse complement.
GGGCCTCCGAGAAGTAGATATGCATTACCGTTCTGGAAGAGCACATATAACAGCGCACCTCCCTGATTAACCTTTTTGATGAAAAATGTAGGTCATCGACATTTTTCTGTATTGTTTAGTTTGTTAGACAGTTCTGGGTGTGACGGCCATGTGCAGCACTGAACAACCTTATTAGAGGAACACTGGCTGCCGTTAATGAGACACCTCTCTCTACCTGGACGATAACCACATGTATGTTATTTGTGTGTTTTGAAACAGGTTTTGCCTGGCATTCTGCAGAAGCATTGCTGCATCTTACCGGACAGGAATACAGGTAAATATGTTTTGTTCTTCTCATGTGAGCTCATGGGTTTTCTCTCAGTGGAAAATTTGAGAAATGTGATTGCATAATTTAGATACCTTGTGTTTTTAGCTGTTGCTAGTACAAGATCGTATGTTGACTAAAACAAGCGAAAACCTAGATTGTTCGGTTTTGCAGTGAGTGACAGCCGGAGCTCAGAGATCTGTTCCTCTTTGACAAAGTAAATATATTTAGATGGTTGTTGCCTTAGACTCTTAAGGGAAGGTGGTTGTCTTTGAAAGTTGAATATCTGAGTTTCGAAGTTGTTGATTTTGTGGGCTGTTCTTACCAAGGAAAGACCCCGGGACCGGCCGCACGGTTGCGGGCCCTGTGGGAACTGGCCAGGAGTTACGCTCTCTCGGCCTCGAGGGTCTCGGTGACGAAGCAAGGGGCTGGGCGTCTTGCCGCAGGAGACCTCAGCCACCTGACGGCTGGAGGTTGTGAATGAGGTGGTTTATATTACTTTTAGGAACCATGATGGGGAAAACTCTGGAAAAGACACCTTTGGAACTTCGTTGTTTTCAAGTACACATGTAAACATGAAGATCGCACGGAGTTTGTTATCCTGTGGGTCTTTGTCTTAACTACTCTCCCCAGCGGGGTTTTTACTGTAGGGCATTTTCACCAAAGAAAAGATACACAACACTCTTTTCTGCCAAGGGCTAGTTCCGTGAGAATGTCTCCTTCCTGGGGCCAGCTGTGTCCTGTCAGGTCCGTCCGTCCGCGCCCCGGGGCGCCTGTGCTGGGAGCGGAGCAGAGGCCTGCTGTCACTCCTCACGTTGTCCAGCTTTGCCAGAACGAGCCACGACGAACTCTTTGAGAGTCAGAAGAATTTAACGTGTTGGGATAAACTCTACTTTTATTATAAACCGCGTATTAAGCAGCTAGTGGGGTTCTTGAAATCTCATTCTAAGTGATCAATGACTTACTGTTGTGTATTATGCATTCCGTGTAAAATACTGAGTATATGGGGAAAAAGAGGGTCTTTACTTTTTACTTGTGATCATGGACAGACTAACTCACCACGTCCATTATTTTTCAAAAACAGTACTCAGAGTCGTCCTTGCGCTGTTGTCACTTTCACACATACATTGGCTGTGACTCGGAGCACACTTCCTTACTGGGGAGTTCATCCAGAACACGGCGAGGTAGTTTTTGAGCCTGTTTTTGTATTTCAGAAGTCTTGGTTAGTAACAAAAATACACGAACAGGTCCCATGTGAAGTACCAAAGAGTTTTGCAAACCGTGCCCATCAGTAATATGGGAGGCCGCACAATTTAAAGGAGTGATTAGTTTTTCCATGTCCGTTTATGTCTTCCAGGTGAGTCTCTGGGCCGCATCAAAAAGTGAATTAAAAGCTAATACCATTCTCTGGGAGTCTAACTGGATTTTAAATGTTGAAATGAGCATTCTGTATTTTTAGTTTGTTATATAAGAAGTTTAAGTTAATATGTGAAATTCTGCCAAATTGAGATGTTTAATTTGATTTCTATAAAAATCCAAGGAGCCAGCTTTTAGAACCCAGAAAGTAGCCTCATGGTAAGACCTGAATACTGAGGACTTTGGCTAGGGGACTTTTTTTTCTTTGAAGATTTTTATATTATAGAAGTCAGTTCTAGAAGACACAAGGCATGGACATTAGGTGCGGGAAGGGGATGGGATTGTATCAACTGAGAGGAAAGAAGAGTCAGCAGAAATTATAACGCTTTCCAAGGTTCCGTTCATTCAGACCTGAAAGCCGTGTGAATTCTGGCTTTTACCATGTCATGTGATCCAGTGTGTCTGAGCGGCTTGATTATTTAGGAGAGGTTGTTTGGAAACGTCTTCAGACTCAGATGGCATGGTTATCGGTTTTGCATTTTAAGGACATAGAGGTTCCTTATCAACTTGAATGGCCATTTTTTTCATCTTAGTGGTTATATGGCAGCATTTTTTATTAGGATCAGCGCTGGACTGGGGAAAGTTTCGTTTGGGAAGATGGAAACGTTCTGGAGATGGATGGCGGCGTTGGCTGTGCGCACCGTGAATGTATCCAGTGCCCCTGAACTCTACACCAAAAAATGGTCAAGATGGTAAATTTTATGTCATGTGTGTTTTCCACAGTTAAAAAGGCGGACAGCTCGGGGTGAGCCATGGCTATTGTGCAGTTCGGTGTTTGATTTTTAGTTATTTTAGAAACGCCGTACACTAACGCGTGCTGCGGCTGCGTCCCTGGAAGGAGACACACGTGTTTTCAGGTGTTTGTCCCTGTCCCGGAACTAATGTCCCTAACGGGACTCGGAGCGAAGCGTGAGGAGTGCCATCTGGTGTGTACGTCGCCCTTCTCTGGATGACACAGGAAAGACAAACGTCATCTTCTCTCCGTGTTTGGTGACTGGTGCTGGTTTTGGCCGAAGAGGCGCAGAGCTGAGGGGACTCTCGGCGCCGCGAGCGGCCTTCGTCTCCATGGGGTTCTCCGCGGAGCTTCGGCGGCAGGCAGCGCGGGCAGCCTGCGCAACCAGATGCGCCCGGAGGCTCTTCTGTGCGTTGTCGCACATCACGCTTGCTTCCACCCGCTTCCCTTTCTTGGTTCTGGGGCCCCTGTTTGACCCTTCGTTGGCCGTCGGCGTGCCCCCTCTCTGGGAGCCCGCTGTGGAGTGAGTGCGCGCAGATCGAGCACCTGCCGGGGGGACCGGCTCGGGGCGGCCCGCTCGGGTGGCTGGTGGCGCAGTAGCAGCGTCCTGTACCCGGCTCCCGCACCAGCCTTTCTTGGAGCGGCAGGGAGGTCTCCGCGCCCGTGTGGGGGGCCGAGGGCAGGCAGGCGATCTACGGTCTGCTTCGCTTCAGTGCGGAGCTCCCTTGTGTCTGGACCCCAGCTGGCTGGCAGTTAAAACAGTCCAAGGTGGTGCTCGCTCCTGTGCGGTTTAGAACCTTTTTTGAGCGGTGACTTCTTCACAAACATCATTTTATTATGATTGGCTATTTTACGCACTAAAGTTAACCCGTGTTTAGGTTGTAATAGGCAGTATCCACGGCGAGGTTGGTGGACGTCGGCACGTTGGTTCACTGCGGTGCGTGACTCACAGCCCAAGCGGCTGGTTCTCTCTCTGCGGGTGTCTCGCGTCTCGTAACGTGGGGGCTCGGTTTACCCACACCCAGTAGGAGCTCACACATCGGGGCAGCCCTCCACGAGTGTGGGTACGTGTTTCCCGGACCGTGAGGACTGGAGCGCGAGGAGGTTCGGGACGTTTACTTCTCGGGCAGTCGGGCTTCCTTCGGTCGCCGGTCAGCGCAGCGGCTTCACGGTGGCCGCGCCGCGGGGGGAGGCCAAGAGCCGGGCAGATGTGCTTGTTCAGGCTACGCAGCAGGACGGAGCCTTGAGCAGGCGGCTGCGTCATGCCTCTACTTGACGGGATGGACAGTGTGAAATGATCTGTGTGTAAAAATTGGGGTGGAAAGATGTGAAGTATTTTCCGTTAGGTTGTGGAACTGATTCTTGTGTGTTTGCTGATGCGCACTGTGTCGTTCACCGAGGCCGTGTGTGCTCCTGACCTGGGCGTTGCACTGAGATGCTGGTCGGTGTGTAACAGTGGGCGCCGGCTGGGAGGCCCTGGTGTCTGTGCCCGACGGGCCCCGCCCCTCGTTCCTGAGTGTGGGTCTGCGAGGACTTCGTGGCCGCCTGCCCTCGCCAGCCGCTGCGAGCTGGCTCTGCTCTACCACCGGTCCCTGCCTTTGCGCCGCGAGTCCCCGAGGGTCTCACCCGGGGGCCCGGGCTCCTGGGCCCCGTTGTATGTGGGCTAAGGAGAACCTTGGGTAGGATTTAATGTTGGTGAGAGGGTATTTGGTTTACCAGACCTACATGGGTTGACAGATACCCTTATCCTGTCATTTGGATGTGGAGTCTGAGTGCGCGGTCACGTGAGGTTTTAGAAGCCTGTGGGGGGCGTTCATCACACGTTGCTGGGCTCTGCAGTGAGTCGGCCTTTGGAACACGGACGCCCACTGGGGCCGTTGGCTCATTGAGCTCAAACGGCAGAGGGAACACAGTTGTTGAAATAGCAGGAATGTTTGTGTTCGGTCCACTTAAGTCCCCGGTTTCCTCAGAGCTGAGGGTTTAAAAAGCTTAAAATTTCTACAGTGTTTTATTTTATTTTATTATTTTCTTTAAATATAATTTTTTTTGTCAGATTGGCTCACATACAGTGTACACGGTGTTCTCTTGGTTTTGGGGGTAGATTCCCGTGGCTCATCGCTTACATACAACACCCAGTGCTCGTCCCAACACGTGCCCTCCATTGCCCATCACCCATTTCCCTTCCCTCCTGTCCCTCGCCCCCTGCTAACCTTCAGTTTCTTCTCTGTACTTAAGAGTCCCTTATGGTTGGCCTCCTGCTCTGTTGGAAACTATTTTTTGTTATCTCCCTTCCCCCAAGGTCTTCTGTGAAGTTTCTCAATGAGAAAGAACAAAATCTTGCCGTTTGCAACAACGTGGATGGAACTGGAGGGTATTATGCTGAGTGAAACAAGTCAGGCAGGACAGATATCGTATGTTTTCACTCACAAAATGAATTTGAGAAATGTTTTATTTTATTTTTGAGGGACAGAGACCGAGCATGAGTGGTGAAGGGGCAGAGAGAGAGAGGGAGACACAGAATCCGAAACAGGCTCCAGGCTCTGAGCCGTCAGCACAGAGCTCGATGTGGGGCTCAAACCCAAAAATGGTGGGATCATGACCTGAGCTGATGTCAGACGCTCAACCAACTGAGCCCCCCAGGTGCACCTTACACTTCTCCAAAGAGGACATCCAGATGGCCAGCAGGCACATGAAACGATGCTCAGCATCACTCATCATCAGGGAAACACAAATCAAAACCGCACTGAGATACCACCTCACACGGGTCAGGTGGCTAAAATGAACAAATCAAGAGACTATAGATGCTGGCGAGGGTGTGGAGAGACGGGCACCCTCCTGCACTGTTGGTGGGAATGTAAACTGGTGCAGCCCCTCTGGAAAACAGTGTGGAGGTTCCTCAAAAAACTATCAACAGAACTCCCCTATGACCCAGCAATAGCACTGCTAGGGATTTACCCAAGGGGATACAGGAGTGCTGATGCATAGGAGCACATGTGCCCCAATGTTCATAGCAGCAATGTCAACAATAGCCAAATCATGGAAAGAGCCTAAATGTCCATCACCTGAGGAGTGGATCAAGACGATGTGGTATATATACGCAATGGAGTACTATATGGCAACGAGAAAGAAGGAAATCTGGCCATTTGTAGCAAGGTGGATGGACCTGGAGGGTGTCATGCTAAGTGAAATAGGTCAGGCAGAGAAGGACAGATGCCATATGTTTGCACTCATAGGTCTGACAGGAGAAACCTAACAAGAGACCATGGGAAGGGGAAGGGGGGAAAAGAAAGTTAGGGAGAGGGAGGGAGGCAAATCATGAGAGACTCTTGAATACTGAAAAGGAACCAAGGGATGAAGGGGGAGGGGGAGGGGGGGAGGGTGATGGTCATGGAGGGGGGCACTTGTGGGGAAGAGCACTGGGTGTTATATGGAAACCAATTTGACAATAAATTATTAAAGTAAAAGCATTAAATTTCATGATGGGCACATATGGGAAGATCTGTGAGAGTGCTGTGTTTCCCACCGACCCGTGTCGGGGAAGTGGCTCCCAGTAACTGGTGTCAGCGGAAGGCCCGTGGTCCCTGAGCGCGAGTGAACCTCTGATTTGTGACTTGCATGCCCAGCGGGTGTGAGTCCTGAGGCTCTGCACATGGCGATGCCACTGGTGTCACATTTAAGCTCTACAGTCACAGTGGGCATCACACCTGTGTTTCTTCGCTGTCTCAGTTTAAAATTACGGTGATTTTTGGGGAGTCCTTCCACTGTCTTGGGCGGTAGAGGACATGGCGCCATTTTGTGGGTGAGGAAACGGGTATCGTGACATATCATGTTGTCACACAGCTGCTAAATACTTAGCTGGGACGCAGATATATGTCCCTTCTCAGTACGTGACACCACGGTTACCCTGTGTGTGACTTCCCTACCACATACGGTTCCAGACAAGCCGTGTGGACCACGGCGCCAGTGGAGGGGGCCAGTTCGGCCTCTGGAGCTTCAGACGACATGGGCAAGCGCGCCTGATGGCTTTGTTGCCAGAAAGGTGTCCAGTTAAGCGGGAAATTTACCTCCATGGTTTTCAGAATGTCAGGTGAATGGCACATGAAGACTAGGCTAAGGGTAAAATGCCACTTCTTTCAAAGACCAAATATTTCATAAGTATCTTTTACCCAGATACTGAAATTATTTATTCAGCCCGAGGGGTGCAGACGGGAAACCTTGCCATGTGCCTTACCCAGTGGGAACGGCAGCGGAGAAGCCCGGAAGCCTTCCGTGCTGAGCCTGTGTCCCTGGTAGCCCTCCAGCTCGCATCTGCACAGTCCCGTGATGCCCCAGCCGCGTCCCCCTGGCCCAGTGATGCCCCACCCGTGTCCCTGTGCCCCCGTGATGCCCCACCCGCGTCTCCGTGCCCCAGTGATGCCCCGCCTGTGTCCCCGTGCCCCAGTGATGCCCCACCCGCGTCCCTGTGCCCCCGTGATGCCTCACCTGTGTCTCCGTGCCCCCGTGATGCCCCAGCTCCTGTCTCTGTGCCCCAGTGATGCCCTGCCCGCATCTCTGCGGCCAGTGATGCATGCTTCTTTCCCTGTCCACCAAATGAAGACAGAAAACAAAAATCCTCATCTGCCAAAAAGGGCTTTATTTCATAAACTGAAAATTACTTTATTAGAGTCCAAGTCATGCTATTTAATTACTGCCAGAATGAAAGGTTATGGATCAATAGTTTTCAGACCCAAACTGGTTTTCCCCACGTGGCTTACTCTCAACCCCGAGAGCCTGACGCTAGCCTCGCTGGCATCTTTGCTCCAAGTAGAGAAGTGTCGCCCCTTGGAGAAAGCGAGCTGGAAGTGAACAGAAGCGGGGCTGCCGCTCCGCTCACCCCGGGGCAGGCGCGTCTGTGCAGGGCACGTGGAGGTGTTTACTGACGGAGCTTTACGGTTCAGAGACGTCCGGTTCTGTGGCTCGGGGCTGAACGTGGCTTGGGTGCGTCTCCCCCAGGGACTTCGTGATTCCCCCGAAAGCTGACTAGGACACCCCGAGTGTGCCAACCTGGGGGGCGGGGGACTGAAATGACCTCGCAGGGAGCGCTCAGCCCTGCGAGCAGGCTCATGCTCTGAGAGGGTGGGAGGATCGTCACGGTGCTGGGCTTGTCTGCACACTGACCCCAGGACTGCATTTCACGGGGGCACAGAGGGCTCCAGGTGGCGCGAGGGGTTGCCGCACTTGTGGCCTGCGCCGTGTTTCCAAAGCCCTGTAGGGAGAAGCCAGGTCCGTGGAGGAGAGCGGCCCCTCTCTGCTCCTGTGTCTGCAGAGCCCTGGGGGTCGAGTGTGTTACTGTGAGTGTGCAGCCACCCTACAGCCCCCTGGCCACTGAGCAGGGTCTGGGCTTGTTCCTGGAGTGTGAACTGCCCACCTGCTCCCCGAGGACCCCGGCTCTCATGACCGAGGACGTCTGTGAAGTTACGTGTCCATCTGCCCACCACCCTGTCCATACGTCCGTCTACCCACGACGCACCCCTACCCCGCTGCGTCCTTGCACTCCTGCATCCCCGGGCCCTCCCTGCCTCCTCGTGCCTCTGCCTCAGTTTCTCATTATTTTGTGCTGCTCTCATCCAGCACAGGTCTGCAAGCGACCTTCAGTTCTTTATGCACGTGCATTTGTACAGTCAGAGAACTGATGGGCTGATATCAGTCTACGGCTGATCGTTACGTCCAGCCTAACCCTTTGCAGCCACCAGAACTGAGGAAGGAAAGGCCTGGAGCTTCCCTCGCGTTACTGTTGTGAGTGCTGGCTCGTTGGCGTGGTCACCGTGGCAGTGGTGACCTGGCCACGGGACCTCTGCCCCTTGCTGTGGGGATCTGGTTCTGGAAGCCAGGAATTAAGGTCCTGAAAAGCTAGGTCAGGGTTGGGGTTGATGATGAGGGTGATTTGAGGGTCCACGCCCTCCCCCCAGGCCCGCCATCCCTGTGAGAACTGGGTGGTGTCCTAGGCCTTCCTCCGGCCAGCAAGGTCTGGTCCCCCCAGGCTCATCTCCTGCTGGGCACAGGACGGTGGAGGTGCCCGAGGGCTGTGGTGCACCAGCCTTTCCTGTGCCCTCCCTTCTGAGCGAGCTGCAGTGAGCCATGTGTGCAGGTGTCTGGAGAGTGCGGGTCGGAGGTGGTTTTGTCCGTTGCCGCACCAGGAGCACTCAGGTTGGACGGGCACATTCTTTCCCTGGACGCTGCTGCCCACACGGAGGTCCGAGGAGGGAGTGGAAGACAGAGGGAGGGTGCCCGGTGCAGGCACCCCTGCATCCCCGCTGGGATCATGGCGCCCGTCTCCACAGGGACTTCAGCCCCTTGTGTTAGTCGTTCTGGGCTGCGTCGCCCTTCTGGAGGCTGGACGTCTGTGGGTATGGCCCTGGCAGACGCCGCCCTCTGGCTGTGCCCTCGCCTGCGGAGAGCAGAGATGTGATCTTGTTCCTCCTTGCTAGGGTCACTGACCCCAGCAGGAGGACCCGGCCCTGTGACCAAGTCACCTCCTGAAGACCCCCTCCCGAGACTGCGACATCGAGGGGGGCTCTCTAAAGGAGTGTTTAGGGGACACAGACAACTGGGCTGTAGCAGTCCTGCTCTGAGCTCCTGCACATTAACCACATATGCTCTTCTCCCCTCGAAACTGGTAATTCTGATCTTTAAAGCACAGCAAGGTTGGTGGGGTCACTGGTTTCAGAGGTCTGTGCAAAGGAGGGAACCGACCAGGGGAGAGAAGCTCTCTGGTGGGGGGAGGCCGGCTGACAGACGAGCTTTGCCCCTCCCTGTGACGAGGAGGGTCTGCTTCCCGACCCCTCGAGTCCAGGCGAGTGTGTCCCCTTTTCGGCGTCCCCTGTGTGTTCTGGCTGTTGGGGGAGGCCGTATCAGAGCTGCCGGCCAGACCGCATTGGAGGGCGGGAGCGCCCTGCTCCTGGACCTGCAGCAGCTGCCCGTGTCCTCAGAGTCCCGTCCAGGAAAGCAGGGGCGGGCCCTGGGCTCCTGACCTGACGGGAAGGGGACCCTGCAGGGGTTCTAAGTCCTGCTGAGCTTCTGGCTCCGGGATGGATGGCAGTTTCCGTTTCTTTTCCTTTTTTTTTTTTTTTTTTTTTTTTTTTTTACCTTTTATTCATTTTTGAGAGAGAGAGAGAAGTAGGGGAGGTGCAGGGAGAAGGAGTCACAGAATTGGAAGCAGGCTCTGGGCTCCGAGCTGTCAGCACACAGCCCGACACGGGGCTCGGACTCATGAATGAGAAGATCGTGACCTGAGCCCAAGTCAGACCCTTAACCAACTGAGCCACCCAGGTGCCCCAAGAGAGTTTTAATCTTTGCCTGAAAAACATTTTGTTTTATTTCACTTTATTACTTTTTATTTGAGTACAATTGACATCACAGCATCATATTGGTTTCAGGCGCACAAAACGTGATTCAACAATTACACACCTTTGGTCATGCTCACTACTAGATGTGTCTAGACGTTCAATATTACTGACTGTTCCCCACATGGCACTTTTCACCCCTATGACTTACTTATTTGGTAACTGGTGGTTGCCACAGGGGAGGGGCAGGGGAATGGGCAAAGCTGGCGAAGGGTTATGGTGAAGAGGCACAAACTTGAAGGCATTTTCTGTAAAAATATTCTACATTAAAGGTGGAAGTTTTTTTTTTTAACGTGAATTTATTCAACTTTGATGAAGCTTATTGCAGAGTTTTAAAAATAAAGTTTTAAGCACGGCCCAAATAGCAGGTCCCGGGAGACTGTCTTGTGTCCTCCGTGTCATCTGAGTCATCGACGGCCACACACCATGTAAGATAGAAAGGGCTCTAGTGTGTATTTTAATATCCTTAATGTTAAGTTAGTGAACGCATCAGGTAAAGACAGTGGCTGATCTTTCCAGCAAGGGCTTGCGTATTGAGCAGTGCGTTCTCGCTGCCTACCAGGCATCTGTGTGGCACCCAAATCGCACTGCCACACTTGATTTATAGTGGCCATTCTCTCGGTGTGAGGCGGCTGATGTGCGGGATGGTAAGCAGCAGCACACAGATCGTGACAGAAAGGAAAGAAAGTGCTTCTTTGGGGAGATGGGGCCGGGGCCCTTGGCCGCAGGGGGGTGGTGGGTATGGTGACCGGGGTTGGCTGCTGGAGTGCCCTCCGCTCCGTGGGAGCCAGCATCCTGGACGCGTCCGAGTGGCCTGGTTCATAA
>NC_043700.1:552013-575521 GCF_006229205.1 Suricata suricatta | reverse complement strand
GGGGGGGGGGGGGGGGGGGGGGGGGTGCCCCTCCCACAGCCTCACGGAGGACGGTCAGTAAAGGGAACTGAACTGAATGTTTGCTCTTGTCAGATGGCTGGAACCCTGTTACGGGGGAAGTAACGTAGGAGGAAAGCATAACTAATTACGGAGAAAGGCCTTAGAGAGTAGAGTTTGAAATAATTAAACAGTCCGAGACTGCCAAAGGTCTGGAGTTTATTAGCTGCGTGTCCAAGCAGTGGACCGGCTGCACCGCAGGCCAGAATGGCCTGCAGTGACGTCATGGTCACTTCCAGCAGACCTTCTCTTCTGAAGAGACGGGGACAGGGCAGCGCCCTGGGCAGCTGTGCGACACTCTTACTGCTGTCTCCGTCAGCGGCTGCAGCGACCGTAAGGCCCCCGCACAGACGGGGGTGAGCCCGGGACGCACGCCCGGCGAGGGACTCACGCAGCCTTGCTGTGCTCTGCAGCGTGTGGTGGCGCGCGGAGTGCTCCTGGGGGCCAGGGTCAGCGGTCTGTCCCAGGCTGTGCAGAGGTCATGTGTGTCCTGAAGCGGGACACCGGCTCCGTCCCGTCCTCGGGCAGCAGCTCACCAGTGGTGAGTGGAGAGAGGCAAGGTCTCCTGCCCAGGGGGCTCCCGTCTTCCCAGGCGGGACGTGCGCGCCCGGGAGCCTGGGCTGGAGCTTGGGGTGGAGGCCCTCCGGGTGGTTTGCAGCGGGCCGGCTGCGGTCACCGTCGCGGGCCAGCCCGGACAGGTTTGGGTGGGCGAGCCTGCAGGGGCGTTTCCGAGCGCCCCGGGCGTGGTCACCGCCTGTTCCTCTGAACTCTCCCGAGGGATTTGTGACGCTCTGGCTCTGGGGACCTCAGCAGGTGAGTCTGTACCTGCTTCATAATGACGGCCACAGAGGAGCGTGAGGTAGGTGCCACTTGGACTTTCTCTACGGGATGGGCTTGCCTCCTCTCTCCGGATGGAGGTGGTCACACAGGTGAGGGAAGGACGCTGTGTCGTGCGCGGTGCTGGGACGGCCTTGAGGGGGGCCCAAGAGTCAGTGACGGGCAGAGAGCGTGGGCAGTGCTCTGTCTGAAGCTCTGTGACAGTTCTCCGGAGAGACAGAACCAGCAGGATGCGGATATACGCACACATACACATGGACACATGCATCCATGCACACATGCACACGGACACGCTTGTGTGCACATGTGCACATGCTTCCTTATATGCGTGCATGCTTGCATACACACGTGTATACACATAGGCACACACCCCATGTATAGACCCACACGTGTACACGCATGCTCACACATGTACAAACATGCACAGAAACACGCACACACACAAACACAAGTATATACTCACGCAAACACATGTACAAACATGGAAATACACGTGAACGTTCATACACGTGTGCGCACACATAAACATGCTTAGGGGGAGTGTGGGCGCTGATGTGCGAGGCGTCTGGCTGTGCAGGGTGGAGGCAGGTGGGCCCAGGATCCGCAGGGGGAGCCAGCGTGCTGGGACCCTGGGAGGCTGGGTAGCGACATCCGTCTGAAGGCTGGCGGGCCCAAGAGGCAGGAGCGGCAGGAGGCCAGGGATTTTGCAGCAGAACCTTGTACGCATGGACGGATTGAGTGAGCAGGCGCCCGTGGGCGGTGCCAAGGGCCTCGGGCTTCCTGGGTCTGGGTCCTGGGACCAGCTGGCCCCACGCGTGAGAGCTGAGGGGCTGTGTGTGCTGCTGACCCCAGGCAGGTGCGTTCCTGCCCCGTCACACCGGCCTCCTGGGGTCTGTGGGGGCGCAGCCGCGCTCCTGCCTCCCAGCTCTGCAAGGGGTCCCCAACACAGGCAGCAAGATGCTGCCTTGTCACTCTGAATTCCCAGTCTACCCGGAGACGCTTCCTGTAAGGATTCTGTGCCCCGCGCTTCGGAGAACGCTCCTCCTGCCGTTGGAACTCGACGCCCAGCTCTCCTGTCCGCACCCCAGCCTCCCTTCCGTCTCCTCTGGCTGCTGCCAGAGGACTTGGGACCGAGCGGCACGTCCGTCCACACCCTGGCCGGCCAGCCTGCCAGGGACCCAGATGCCGCGCCCTGTCCGTCCATGAAAGCTGGCCTTGCTTGACATCACTGTCCTTAATGGCCTTGAAAATCCCATGACACCGTTGGTCTGCACTCTGTAGGCATCTCGACCGGGACCTGACATAAACGCCAGAATGTAACCTCCCTCCTCCAGCCGCCGGCCCAGCTTACGGCAGGGATCCTGTCCCTGGAACCCTTGCGGACGGTGTCGTTAGAAAGAAAGACTGAGGGGTTCCCTGTGGTCCCTGCCGGTGGGAGGGAGGTGCGGGACTATACACCTGGCACGTGTTCTGTAATTTTTTATCTGGGGAAGCTTCTCTCCCCAGAAATGCTTGCTAGGAAGTACTTTAATGAAAACACACGTCCCGAGATCTCCATGTGAGGTGAGCAGGTTTTCCTGGTGTCTCTGTCAGCAGCAACCCCACTTGTGGCTTCCCGGCTGCGTCGGGTGCGTGGATGAGTTCAGCGCCCAACCTGGACCGCTGCTCACCGGGCAGTGTGGGCGGATGAGGGGCAGCGCCGGATCTCACAGAAGGACGTGCAGACTCGATGCCCCTCGACTTAGGATTTCTAAGGGCGAGATTCCCTGGGGTAATGAGGGAAAACTGAGAAATGGTCCCAGGTTCAGGAAAAGCAGCGCTGTGACAGGTGGGTGAGCCGCGCGGTCTGGGCCGGGAGCACGTCCCGTCTGCACAGGAGGGGAGGGCTGACACGTTCGAGGCCTGCAGTGTCGGGTCCTGATTTTGATGGCTGTCCTATGGTGTCATGAGAGCCCCTGGTTTGGGGAAGCATGCCGAGTCACCCAGGCTGTTCTGTCTGCAGCAGAGTCTCAAGCGGTTCAGAAAAAACTTGTGAGAAAGATGGAGAAAGAACAGTAAACATGATAACACGTAAAGTGTGGGAAACCTGGAAGTGCTCTGTGTTGGCAGCTTTTCCGTATGTCAGAAATCATTGCAAAGTTAATGGTTCAAAAATAAGACGATGAAGACAATGAGGGTAACTAATAGGTTGAAAGAAATGCCGCTGGCGTCCATCATTCAAAATCCCGCTTCTGTTTCCCGACCCTTCCGCCTGACCCTGGACTGTTTCAGGGCAAAGGTGGAGGACCCTGGGGGTAATAGGGCGAGGGTGTGGGGGGAGTTGGTATTTTCTGTGTGTCATTCTGTGTTGGCCTGTCAGGGCACCCGCGGGACTGTCCCCCCTTTACTTCCTGCAGGAGCCGAGGTGGGGTGCGCGCTGGCTCGCCTGTGGTCCCTACATCACTGCGTCCTAGGGATTCTGTGGTGATCCAGGGCTGGGTCCGTCGATGCCACACCCCTCCCTGTGCCCCGGCCTCAGCTGACACTCAACAGGGTCCTCATGCACCAGCGAGCCCCCAGTCCTGGCTGGTTGGGGCTCAGTGGGGGACACGGGAGCCACTCTGGCATGTGGTTGCCTCCTCCCCCCTTCCTTCCCCTCTTCTCCTTCCCCCTCCTTCCCCTCCCCTCCTCTTCTTCCCCCTCCTCCTCCACTCCCTACCTCCTCCCTCTCCCCTTCTCCCTCCCCTCCTCCCCCTCCTCCCTTCTTCCTCCCCTCCCCCCTGCTTCCCCTTCTCCCTCATTCCTTCCTCCCTGCCTGGAGCCCTGGCCTCTGCACCCCTGTGTTTCCCAGGGAAGGGTGAAGGAGCTAGGGGCAACCCAGAAGCTCACTTGCTCGGTGGACATGCACTCTATTGGGGGGTGTGAGAACACCGGCAGTTTCCGGTGCTTTCTGCAGGTTCCCCATCATCAGCCTGGCTTAGTCTTGTGGTCACGTTGGGAGCCTCATGGACCTAAAGTAAATACACACAAGAGCAGAGCAAACACCCGTGGTTTCCCTGTAGGATGGACGTTCTCTCTGCTGTTTTGTCTGGTTTGAGAAATTGCAGCCTCGCAGGACATGTCAGCACTGCATGGAGCGGGTTTTCGGAGTGACCGCACCTCCCTGGCAGGAATGGATCCTTAGTCTTGAGGCTCGGCTGGTCAGTTCTCTGAAATGCAGAGAAGAGGCTGGAGCCTGCGTGGGCTGCAGGCAGGGATCAGAGCCCCTCTGGAAGGGCTGCACAGCCGCGCCACCTGGTGGGCATGGGAGGTGGGGCAGTGCGGGAGGGACAGGAGCAGGTGCCCAGGCAGATCTTCAGCTCCCAGGCCCCTCCTGCACTCCCAGGGGACCCCTGCTCTAGATTGCTTTCCTCACCAGGTTGAGCTCCTGCATGCGCCTGGAAGACAGCGAGCAGACCCTCGATAGGAAGGAGAAAACCCTGGTAGGCTTAGGAGGGAGGTGTGGGGGGTTACTGGCATGTAGGTGGTCTGCAGTCAGGGGTTGGGTGACCCCCGTGAGCGAGTGTGGGCAGAGGAGCAGAGACAGGCCTGAAAGATGAGCCCTGGGGCCAAAATTCAGGAGGATGGAGAAAATCCAGCACAGGAGGCTGAGGGAGCAGCACCAAGCCCGGGGCCAGGTCTGGACGGGAGAGGACCACATGGGTGTGTACACCACTGGTGCACACCTGCCGGCGTGCACACTCTCACCCCCGGAGTGAGTCTGGTTCTGTGTGTCCTTGTCCCAGAGCTCAGTCTCCTTTAGCTGTATTCTTTCTGGCAGGATCTTTCTCTGTGCTGCTGCCCTCCGGAGACCTCCTCCCCCATCCCCAGGGAGCAACCTCCCACGTCTGGGACCATCTTCTGGTCCCCTCAGGGATGTGGGCAGATGGTCCACGCTATAGCATGGGTGCCGAGGGGACCGAAGGAGGAGGGGCCGGGCTCGGCAGAGCGCGCTGGTGCACGATACAGATGCCGACGCTCTGGAGCCGACCACAGACCACCTGGCTGGCCCCACGGGGGCAGAGTACTAGGAACTGTTGCTTTTCTGCTAATGGAAGGTGGAGCCGTGGAAGGTATCTTTCGGGACACAGCCACGTTTGTAACGTCTTGTAGCCAAGGCAGATGGCACGTTGTCACAGTTCCTCCCTCCTGGCTTCTCCGGAGGGCCCAAGCTTCTACGAGGGTCTCCACACCCTTCAGCGTCCATGGGGCTGCGCAGAAGATCTTTCCGGCAGTGAGCTGGCCTGGGGTTGGGGCCCCATGCTGGATCTCCAGTTCCATGCCCACCTCACGTGATTTGTGATCTGAAGGTGGAGTTCTTTGATGCCATGTTATCAAAATTGAAGAAATACATCAGCCAATTTTGGTTTATTCTCTGATGTGATAGAATTTGACAGGGACACAGATTTACAGTGGAGCACTTTCTGGAGGAAAATGTTTAATAACCTTTTTAAAATCAGCTCTTAAATTATACAAGTAACACATAAAGATAACACTGTGGAGCCCTTCATTTCAATCACCTCATGTATTTTCACAGCAGTTTTATGAGGGAGCATTTTCTGTGTTATATGTGGTTGAGAAAACATGTTTGAGGAGACAGAACCAGGCTGCTAAATTGCAGAGCAAAAAGTAAATCCAAACCAGATCTGTACATTTGATCAAAACTCTACATGTGCCTTGTGGAAATACTAAGAGATTAAGTTACGTCAAAGGAAAAACTTGTCTACGTTATTTGGCTTATTTTATCCATGTGTTCTGTATGTAGATCATATAAACAGAAGAATATACATACTGTTCTGTAACTTCTTCCTTAACATTGTACTGTAAATATTTCCCTGTGGTTCTCTTTTCTAATGTATTATTTATAATATTCCATCATGTGCTTAAAGGATTATTCAACAATTGTAGGATTTCTACCTTAGTTCTGATACTTTTCTACCTAAGAAAAAGTGCCACAAGTAATGTCTTTGCACATCTCCTGTGTTTTTAGGAGACTGCTGGGTAACTAGTGCATCTCTGACTCGAAGGATAAGCAGACTTGTAGCTTGTGTGGTATTCATTATATTCATGGATTTGTCCTAATTTATACTAAGGTGTTCAGGAATCAAGCAGATACTCCCTGAAGGGACCACACCGTGCAGGGAGCTGTCCGTCAGAATATATATATATGTATGTATGTATGTATGTATGTATGTATGTGTGTGTGTGTGTGTGTAGCATTTCCCTGTCTTTTTAAGTTTGCACTTGAAACTACCTCAAAATGATAGACAATTTGGAGGAATAGATTTATATCCATCCAGATTCTGACATTGGTAACGTTACAAATACATTTTTATCCAAAATGCTTCTGTTTATCCTGGGAGGTAGAAGGGCAGATTCGTATTGAAACTATGAGGATAACTCTGTTGTCATGGAAACTGATGAGACGTGGTAAAGAAACTGTGCTGTATGATCAGTGTGAGAGATGGGTGTGCACGCAAGGCCAGTCCCCGTGTGTGACCATTTCTCCGCATCCTCACATGGGCCAACAGGCTGCTGTCACTGCAGACTGCATTGTTTACAGACATAGCGTAGTTTGAATGACTGAAATTTAAATGTGGGCACTGATGAGCTTTCTGAGGCTGATACCTGTGAGGGCCTTCCTTCGGATTATTCTAGTCCTCGCCATACTGAGGTTCCCCTGATGGCTCATTATTTTATCATTTGTGCTGAGATTTTTTCATAGGATAGTTTTACTAAATTCTGAGGGATTTGTTGAACAAGATGCCAGTGAGAATGTTTCATTCCAGTTAGCAGAGTTACAGCTAGAGAGAGGACGGAGGCAGATGGAGCCATGAGGAAGTGATCTCCCTTTCCTGACCACAGACTGCAGGTGGCCATGTTCAGTGCCATCCGTGGACGGTCATGCAGAGTGGGGTCTGTGGACGGTCATGATGTGTGACATCTGTGGATGGTCATGTTGAGTGCCATCCATGGACAGTCATGCAGAGTGGGATCTATGGACAGTCATGTCGAGTGACATCCATGGAAAGTCATGCTGAGTGGGATCTGTGGACGGTCATGCTGGGTGGGATCTATGGAGCAGTCAAGCATTATCTCACTTGAATGGGGAATCTCAAATAGCCTAGTAGAAGCGACGAGCAGACTGAGTTGCCACTGTCCAGGGGAGGGGGATGCAGAAGTGGGTCACAGGGCATGGAGTCCAGGTCATGCAGGATGAGTAAGTTCTGGGGATCTGCTGTGGGGCAGTGTGCCTGCAGCTGAAGACGCCGTTCTTTGTGCTTGATATCCACGAAGAAAGTAGACTGGCGTTAGATGTTCCTACCCACCCCCACCCCCACACAGTGCTCGTCATCGTGATGGGGGCCAGCAGGACGTTTTGGTAGCAGACTGTGGCCTTGATGGTGGTGATGGTTTCATGGCTGTATTTTTCCTTATTCATGGATTTGTACGTGTTAAATACATGCAGCTTCTTACATGTCCATCATGCCCTGATAAAGTGATTAAAAAAAAAAAAAAGAAGATAGAACATTACCTAAAATTGAAGTACTCTCATGGGTTCTACCTGGCCTCATACTTTTGTTCAGCCTGACCTTGGTTAACTGTCAGGGTTTTGGGGGGTCATCTGCCTGTGCTGTAAAGCATCTGGGTGATGGTGAGCTGGTCTGTGGGTTCAGAGCCCTTGCCCAAAGGACAGGTTCCTGCTGCAGCTGCTGTGGGGAGCTTCCCTGTCCCTTCTCTTGAAAGGCCACCTGCTGTGCATGGCAGAGGTGAGGGGAGAGGAAGCCAGGTCTGTAGGACAAAGTGGTGTGGCTCCATTCAGTGTCACAGTCAGTGGCAATGTTAGGTGGTGGAAAGCAGAGTCCTCTCTGGAGACATGATGCATCGTGGTGTCAGAGACTGGGCCCATCGTTGTCCTGAGCTGCACGGTCATGAACATGCTGGACCCCACACTTACCCGCTGTCATTGACCAGTCTTGTGAACCAGAAACAAAATCGTAGGAGTCTATGTATCAACAGTTGTTCTTTTTTCATGCTCATCTTTGTAAACCTGCTCCTGTCTGTCATAGAAGGTGTGTAGGGAACAGGACCTGAGTGCACACAGATGGAACTCCTGGCCTGTTCTCCTGGCGTCAAGGAGTTTGGTTTCCTTCTGTTCTGAGAGCCCTTGAGCTTGATGAACAGGGTGGCTGTCAGAATAGGCCAACTTAATTTCTAACACTCACACTTAATTTCTAGCACACTTAATTTCTAACAGGATGACGGCTAGGCTGCAGGTGCCAGTAGCCATTTGGCAGCACGGCATAGGCATTGGAATCACAGAACAGCAGCAAACACTTGCAAACTTATATTTCTGAATATGGAACCCTTGTGTCCCAGGTCTGACCCTTGTGTCCCAGGTCTGACCCTCGTGTCCCGGGTCTGACCGTAGGTGTCCTAGGTCCAACTCTAGTGTCCCAGGTCCGACCCTAGGTGTCTCAGGTCTGACCCTCGTGTACTGGGTCTGACCATAGGTGTCCCAGGTCTGACCCCAGGTGTCTCGGGTCTGACTTCATGTGCTCTGGGTGCACCCCTAGGTGTCCTTGTCCATCAGGTGGCTGGGACAGGGCAGTACAGATGGGAGCTTATAACAAGCATCTGATGTCTGCTGAGGCCTCTTCCTGCTTCGTAGATGGTGTCCTCTCATGGTGTTCTGGCACAGAGGAGGGGCTGGGGGCTCTGGGGGCTCTGATGAGAGCACTGATCCCATCATGGGGGCTCCACCTTTGTGACCTCATCCCTTTCCCAAGGCCCCCCTCCAAACTCATTGCCTTGCATTTGGGGGACACACAGCTTCAGCCGATAGCGGGGTGGGGGACGAAATATCACAGGATGGTCTCAGTGGAGACGTCACTTGATTAAAGTCAGTGCCAGAGGGCAAGGGATGTTCATGTGGCCACCTCATAGTCCACGTGTAGCATCACGTGAAAATGCGTATTTCAGGAGGCAGTATGACTGCAAAGAAAGTTAACTTTCCAGAAGTGAGGAGCACATGTTCCGTGATGCACCGTGACAACATTTTATCATGGACACTTGGATCATCCCCTCTGTGATGCTGAAATCAACTTCTCAGGACATTCGTCTGTCCCCTCATGCAGGTGTCTTCGCGGGTGGGTTGTGCGGGAGGTCGGTGGGCCAGAGCCGACAGCCTTGCTTTCACTGCCTGCGCCGTGTTTTAAAGGTGCGTGGTCTACCGGCCACCCTGTGTTGATGGCAGTCGGCTCTTCACAGGTTAGTGGTTCTTAAAGTGCGTCCTGCCCTTGAGCAAGCGGGGTGTGCCCAGGTCAAGGTTTGTTTCACTTTTAAGATGAAAGTTCAGATAACGCATGGCCTTGAGAAATTTGTGCTGGCTGTGTTCTGTCTTCCTGATTCTGAGAGTAAGAGGGTTATTCTCGTTTCATCTGTGAACAAGTCCCTGGTTGCAGCAGCTCAGGGAACGTCTTTAACTGCTTGGCTGCCTTTATGAACTTCAGGTTTCTACGTGAGCAATAGTTACATGGAAAGATCAGGGTAGGATAGCCTGTAATTTGGTGCGGAAGAAGGAAAGATTCAACGTTTGGCAAAGATACTTTAGCATTTAACTGCACAGTTGTCTTAAATTGTGGATTTTTTCTTGGATGAGATGTACTTATGAAGAGAAGCACAAATATCTGTGTGGATCTGCCTCACAGAATCACCAGAAGAAGTTTGTTTTTTTAGCTTATAAGATCCTGAGGAATCCAAAAAAGGTATATTCAACATGGAGGTGGTTTTTCATGATGAGTAGATATATTTACGTCCTCTATTTGGGCTTCCTTCTTCCAATTTAGTGTGATTGAGTCTCTTTGCTGACACACGCATGTGGGCACACTCACCTCTGTGCTCACACACACTTGCACACACAACTGCATACATACATATCTGTGCCCATACCGGCACACATATCCACACACACACATGTACTCACACCTACCCACACCTGCATATACACACTCCTGTACACACATACCTGCATTCATACAGACCTGCCCCCACACCTCCATACCCACTTATCTGCACTAACACCTGCACACATCTGCACCCACATCTGCACACACACCTGCAGGCACACACGTTTATATTGTAACTTCGGAAGGCAAGCTTTTTATTGAATACAACCCCCACAGAAGCTGTAACAATAGAATAATGGTGTCAGCTGTGGGTATTGAGTGCTTACCTCCTGCCAGGCCCTTTACCAATGGCTGTATTGTGTTGACTCACCTAATTCCATAGGAAACGTCGGTTGGGGGAATAATTCCTTGTCTGTCATAGAATAGGAGCACGGCAGTGAGGCCGAGTGGCTTGAACCACTGTGTGAGAGGTGGAGGAGCTCACGCAGACCCACGTGGGAGGGGGGGCTCTGGAGCCCACCCCTGCCCGCCACGCACCTCTGCTTCCTCCGCAGGAGCGCCTGCATGCGGGTCTCCCCTGGGAGACGCCCGAGCGCTGGAGCATGTGCTGAGAGCCGGGGATGGGGCGCAGCTCCACCTTCCCCCTTGCCCTGTGAAGTCCAGGGGAAGACGCTGGCCGTGACGGTGAGGGACTTGGGCCGGGCGCAGGCAGGGCTGGACGTGTGCAGGAGCAGATTCCTGCTGCCTTCGCGGAGCAGGGGCTGCATCTGCAGGCATTTTTCGTGTCAGTTTATAAATCAGATGATACAGAGGTCGGGGCAAGGGAAGGACGAACAGGTGGGGCACAGAGGATTTGGGGGCCATGAAACTACTCTGTGTGACACTGCGGAGGTGGACACACATCACCATCCGTTCTCCCAAACCCACAGGATGCCCAGCACCAAGAGGCTACCTGCTGAAACCGTGGGGTCTGGATGATGACGACGTGGTTGCCAGTGTCCCTCTGGTGGAGATGCTGATGGTGGTGATTGTGCACGTGGAGGGGCCAGAAGGGCACAGGCGGTCTCTGTGCCTTCTCAGCTTGGCTGTGAACCCGACACTGGCTGAAACACAAAGTGTGTTGATAGGTATAGACGATGCGAACTCAGAGTCACGAACGCTGTCACACAGGTGCTGTTCAACACACACCAAGTTCCACCTGCTGTCCCATTCACTGTCACCGGGGCTCTGGGGGCTGTGTCTGTGGCACCTGCAGGGGGCCCTGCACTCCAGCTCCTGGTCAGGCATATCCTCTCGGTGGTGCGAGGTCAGCGTGTCTCGGGGAGGGTGTCCCTGCCCGGAACTGACACGTCCTATTGGGGCCTGATAGGCTGTTTCATCGACTGTGAGCTGACAACAGCGAAGCGTCTGTTACCAGCGCGGCTTAGACTTGGAAGCGTGTTGGGTCTCACCGTCGGGTTGTAAACAGCCCAAACACCGACGGAGATGCTCTTTCACATTCAGACACTTTTCTGTGGTTCAGTACAGAAGGTGCGCCCATCACTGACAGACCAGGGAGAGCCTGACGGGTCTTCTTCGTGTTCTCCTTTGTCCTGCTCACTGGCCCCAGCAAACATACCCACCAGCGCTCACTGGGGGCCCCGCTCGCTTGTCAGTGACACCGGGGTCGCTTTGCCGGGTCGGGCCGCAGCCCAGCATCTCTCCGTGGTCTTCCGTGCTGCCGGTTGTTGGCTGCACGGTTTCCCCACCCCCACGGAAGCAGCTGGTACACACTGACCGGCTCCCGCAGCTTGGGGACCCGGACAGCCTCTGACTGTGCCTCGTGTCTGTTTGACCTTAGAGACGTTTCTCTGGTAGGAAGGGAACACGACTGCTGCATGGACTGGAGTAAACGGGCGGGACTGGGTTAGACTTCACAAGGATGTTTACCAGAGAAGCTTTGCGAGGAAAAGTCATCGTTTGCTTTTCTGAACCAAGAAGAGCTTTCTTCTTGTGACTAAGAAATGGGAATATGTGGTTTTTATGTCCTTAAAAAGATGTAATTACTTTAATAAAATGCCCTTAAAACTTGATATATGAAGATACTTTGTTCAATTAGATCAGCGCTATTCTAGACTTGAGCTGTGGGAGTTCCTGGTGTGTTCTGTGGCCGTGGTTCCAGACTTACTAACACACCTGAGATTCGCAGCGTAGTTGCTACTATGCATCTCAGCCCCCAGAATGTTCTGACTTTAATACAGCAAGACCTTCAAAGAAAACATAAAATTCTAGTGTAAAATTCCTTTAAGCTCTAATAAGCAAGTTATTTTTTTTTTTTATCTACATTCAGCATGTTTAACCACAAATTTCAAATTCTACACACTCTTGGTGTGTCTTTCTTTCTCTATCAGGACCTTGCCCTTGGTCTTAAATGATTACCTCAGAACCAGGCAGTGTCAGTCAAGACTCAGGACTAGCATATTGAATTGGACTTTGTGAAGATTGAAAATTCTGGGCTCCCAAGGATAGCATCATGGAATTGAAAAGAGTAGAAGAAAATATTTGCAAATCATATACTTGACAAGGACACGACCAGGGATTTCCAGTCCCGATTTGCAGGAGCTTGGAAGTTATCACTCTGCCCTTTTAACAGGAAACATGCTTCTCAAAGTGAAAACCAGCAACTTTTCTTGGATCTCTCAGATTTGTGGCCAGAGAGGCGATCCCTGCTCCCGACCCTGGCCAGGCAGATGGACATGTGCCTCCGGGGGCCCGCCGCACAGCTGTCGGGGACACGTAAACGTGAAAGATGGCTGAACCCTGAGCATGGACCAAACTCTCAGGGACCCTCTGTGCCCTTGTGAATTTTACCCCCAGGAGCCCCTCCAGGGTCTCAGGGTGAAGACCAAAGGGAACCCCAAAGCTCTGTCACACACGGGGAACATGTGTGTGAAGAACGCATGTGGACAAACCCCAGCCCAGGAGTGCAGGCTCCGAGCAAGATGGAGACAGATCCGCAGCACCAGAGAGGCTCCCCCGGCCCAGCCCCTGCCAGGCCCTCGTTGAGAAGGAGCCTTCAGGGAGGCCGAGACACCAGAGGAAGTGCCAGCATCCTACCCTGCGGTGCAGCAGACACGGGACAGTCCGACTCCTGTGCCGGCGGGCATCAGCCTCCCTTAACAGCCCTTCTCTGGTGCATACTGGCTGGTGCTTGGCCTTCACGCGGGGAGACCTGCGTCAGAACCAGACTTGGGGTCGGCAGGTTTTGGAATGTCAGACGGGGTGGGCTAAAATACGGGCTCTGGTGGACAAAGTGAACCCACTGGGCGGTGTCAGCAGAGAGAAGGAAAGTCAGCGAAAGAGTTAAAGGAAATGCCAGAAATCAGAGTTTGTAACGGGTGAACACTGGACACAGCCAAGGCAAGAATTTGTGGTCTGGAGGAGTCAGCTGGGAATCAAGGGTAGAGGGAATGAACAGGCTGGCCAAGACCCATGGGGTAGTTATGAAAGGCCGACTACGTGTGACGGTCGCCACAGGACATATTGTGTTTACCGGGACTCCTAGAATAGCATGGCAGCGTGAGCCCTGGGATCAGGGTGCCCTGGCTTCATGATGGCGCACCAGTGTTGTTCCTTATTTTTCACAAACACCGCAGTGCACACCTGTTAAGCACAGGGATGCTGGGGTGGGGCGGAGGGGGCATCCCCAGGGTCACGGGGGTCTCTGTGCTTTCTGCTCCGTGGCTCTGTGAGTCTAAAAATGGACAAAGATTCTGCGGAGACAAATAAACATGTCTCCAAAGATACTCAGTTGTCCAACAAGCATGTGAAATGATGCCCCACACGTTGGCCACTGGCGATATGCAAGTGAATGCCAACCGTGGTGCAGGGACACCCACACCCCCTGGTGCCTGCAGGGTCAGAAGGACTCATGGGAGCTAGCACGTGTTGGTGAGCAGAAACTGAGACCCTCGTATGTCGCTGGCGGGAACGTAAAGGCTCAGTCGTGGTGGCAGACGCTTTGCGGTTGCTCAGTAGGTGAATTCGCGTGCGGCCCCGCCGTTCTCTCGAGCTGCACACCAGGAAGGAGAGACGGAGGCTCACATCCATGCAAAACCTGCCCGGGAATGTTCGCAGATGCGTCATTCTTAGAGCCAAAGAGTGTGAACAATCCGGTGTCCATCAAGAGACGAATGGAGGAGCAAACGTGGCGTTGCAGGGCGGTGGGGAGTTAGGAAGAAGGGCCAGGCTGCGCTCCACGGTGTGGGTGGCGTGTGAAGGCGTGGTGTGCGGCGGAAGCCAGATGCGGGAAGTCATCTGCTGTGACTGTGTGCACGGGGAACATCCAGAGCAGGCAGATCCGCTGAGGCAGGAGGTCAGTGCTGGGGTCCGGGGTGCAGGAGAGCAGGAATGGCCGTCCCTGGTGTGGGGTTTCCTTTTGTCGTGATGCCAGTGTTCTAGAAGTAGTGTGTGGATGGTTGCCCACTTCCACTAATGGCTAGAAACCAGTGTGCACTTATTTAAATGAGTGCTGTTTTTTTATGGTCAGTGACTTATTTCTTACTAAGCCTGGTAAACCTCACGACCTATGACGTGGATAGGTGGCTGTGATCTAGGACTTGTGTGCCGGAAAGCCAGACCCTCTCAGCGACAGCGAGGCAGCTTTGTGTGCCCCTCTCCCCTTCTCTTCTGCTGGTGACTCGTGGGTTCTCCTCGTGGACCCGAGTGGGCAGAAACTTACTTCCTAGCTTCCTCCCTCTTGTTTCCCGCTTCTGGGCGCTGAGAAAATGAAATCAATCTTCCCCCGGAGATTTGTCCTGAAGATCCTCCTACCTTTAGTGTTTCTGGTGACAACCTGTGTCCACACCCGGTCCCGACCACGGCGCCCGAGTCCGTGTGCACAGGGCTGGGGGCGGTCCTGCAGATGGCGCACGTCAGGGCGGCGCTCAGCGCGCGCGTCTGGCTCCCATGGCGCTGCGGCCTCCCCAGCGCGGCCCACCTGAAGCCGCCGCTCCCGAGTGTCGCCAGCCGGTTTTAAGTGTTTGCTTTTGAGCTCTGCCTCCACTGGGTTATTCTGAGTTGTTGGGGAGGGGGGTACCTATTTTCATTTTCATTCATACCTGGCGAAATCCGTAAAGCTGTCTACTCTTTATAGGCCATAGAGGACATTTTCTCCTTTTTGTGGACTGTGTACTGGGTCTCAAGGCTGTGGGGGGGGGGGCGGTCTGGAAGAGCGAGCAGCCACGTTCTCATCTTGGCCTGGTCGTACGTATTCAACACGAATCGTTGCCAGGGCATTCCAAAGCTGTATTTATTTTTCCTAAAGTCTAAAAGGCTTTTTGCAAAGCAGCTTAACTTCTGTATGTTTTATTGGACGAGGTTTCTTTAAACATTACAAAATGAAAATAACACAGCTCTGAAACGTTAATAACAAAGAGTGTACAAGACATCTTATTACAAAAATAACTTTGCAGTTGGTGCCCGCCCCTCCCCCCGCCAGTGCGTGCAATCAGTGGTGTTCCCCAGGCAGCGCGACGAGTGAGGGACCAGTTCCTGCACCTCCAGGCTCTGACGGGGAGCCAGCAGATGTGACTTCTTGAGGCAGAAGAAATTTAAATCTGGGTGTGGTGATGGCGTTCTAGCCTCTGGATGGGCCCTGCGTTATTAAAATCCTTCAAAAGCAGTCGTGACAACTCCACAAAGGATCCTAATGGCAACGAGACTCTCTTCTAATGGCATTATAATGACAAAATAATAAAAGCATTAAGCAAATGGAGAGTAGAGCATTAAACACACTGATCTCCAAATAGTTGGGAGAACAGCTAAGACCAGCAAGAAGCCCACTGAATTCCCTCCACGAGGAAATAAGCGGAGGTTTTCAGCCTCACAGGAGCAAGTGTGGGGGGCTGTGTGTGCTTTCCCTGCACCCTGCTGTCACCAGATGATGGCCTCATGGTGTTCTTAGATGCGCGCCCCTGGCTTGCGGCGGGGCAGGGGAGGTGTTGGGCTTTGACATTTGAGCAGGAGGTGCTCCTGGTTTTTACGGGGGCGGCTCGTGCTTGTGCCTGGTGATGGCGGCCTTCCCTTGTCACGTTATCTGTGTTTTCCTCTGCAACGAGGCTGCCCCAGCGGCAGCGGGAAGGGCCAGGATCCGCGGACACTTGATCTGAAGTGAGGCTGCTGCTCGTCAGCCCAGAAGATGGGGTGTCTTCAGGGCAGGCGCAAGGCCGTGCGGACGGGCGCCCCTCGCTGACCCTGCGCGGCGGGACCGCGCTTGTGCACGCGGAGGTTCCCGGCTCCGCGGCGTGAGCTCACTTCGTGTCTCTGGGTCACATCTGGCCGTTCTCCCCACACCCAGACGGTTTCATCGCTGGTACATGTGTGACGGTGACCCGCGTCAGGGGCTGCGGCTCGCTGAAGCCCAGGCGGCGGCCAGCGGGTTTTAGCAGTGAAGTATTTTAAGGTAAAGCGTGTGCCTTGTTGCAGACGTGACGGACCGCCGTGTAGTGTCAGCGGAGTCAGGCACCAGCAAACCGGAGGCTCACTTGGCGTGCTTTGTTGTGACCTGAGGCGGGGCTGGCCGTGTCGGTGAGCTGACACGGCTCCTCCTGAGGGCGCAGGTGTGGGGAGACACCGGGCCTGCCTGGAGGACCAAGCACCGGCATGCTTGCCCTCTCAAATCCTTGGGGAGCTTGATTTTCTCTTTGCAGACCTTGTTTCTCAGTAACCAGATTCTGAGAAGTAGTTTGGACAAACTTACGAATCTAGTAAGAACGGGGGCTCATGGGTGGCTCAGTCGGTCGAGTGTCCGCCTCTGGATCTCAGCTCAGGTCGTGATCTCATGGTCTGTGAGCTCGGGTCTCACGGTGGGCTGGGCGCTGGCCGCGTGGAGCCTGCTTGGGATTCTCTCTCCCTCCTTCCCTCTGCCCCTCCCCTGCCTCTCGAAATAAACTTCAAAAAAAAGAATCCAGTAAAAATGATAAAAAGTCAAATGCTTGTATTTTCAGAAAAATCTTACATAATGTTTTAAAGCCTGCTTTTTAATAATAACATTTTATACTATACATGCTTATAATAATCTGCATTTTTATACAGTCTTCATGGCATATTAGGGACCTTTAAAGAGCACGCATGAGTGTGTCAGGGCCGCCTGCCGTCAGACCGCAGAGCTGAAGGAGGTGATGGTTTGCGTGATGAGTGTAAAGGCGTCTGGCGTCTGCACACAGGCACCGCCTCCTGTTCACGTGCGGCTTCCTCGGCGTGCTCGGTCCTTCCAGAGGCTCCGCTGATGCAGGTGTTCTGGTGGGACTCCCGCGGCCCAGGACAGTCGGCATGCGGACGGGCACCCTGTGGGGCTCTGCGTGGGCTCTGCCGCCGAGTGTCTTTGCTGCGCACTTTCACGCATCTGCCCCGTCGAATGCCGTCGACAGATGCAGTGAAAATCACAATTACTCCCACGTTGAGTCAGAACATTGTTTCGTAGGAAAAGGAAGGGGCTTTGGGTTTACACGCCTTGACTGACGACAGCATCGGTTAAAGTCTGTATGTTGATTTTTCAGTCCGTCTCTGTGATCAGACACAGTAAGCCCTCCTCCAAGTTCTCCTGAAGCCAGAAATCCACCTTAGTGTCTCAGGAAGGTTTCAAAGTGCCCCTGGCTAGAATAAGTGCCTGCCTTTCATTTTATTAGATTGTTATTTGCTGAGTATTTAAGCCCTAACATAGTAGCAGTTGTTTAAAAACTGCACATACAAACTTCCGGTTATAAGTGAGTCCTGAGGGTGCAAGATAGAGCACGGCTAGTGGCACTGTATTGGAAGTTTGCAGGTGGCTACGGGTCAGTCTTTAAAGTTTTCATTACAAGAGAAAAAGTTAGTGACTGCGTGTGGTGATGGAGGTTAACTGCAGTTGTGGAGACCAATTTTCAGTATACACATGTATGTAATCACTGTTGTCCATGTGAAACTCATGTTATTCGTCAGTCGTGCCTCAATAAGAATGCACGTAAACGGAAATAAAGATATTCACATCTCATTCTCGAACAGCCGTGTGCACGTACTGATGGGACATGTACCCCCGTGGGTGCTCATGGCTTCCCCGACTTGCTTTCATTTCCTGTTCCCACACTGAGTTTTCCTTGTGCCTTGAATGAAGGCATGACCAGAAACCCAGCCTCACAGCGACACAACCCGTTGGAAGGAAAGTAGCACAGTTTAATGATGAAATTGAACTCTCTTAAGGTGACAGTTTATGTGCCTCCACCGAGGGTGAGCACTGCTCTGTTTTCCTTGCGAGCATAGGTGATCTGGTAGCCATGTCCCTGGGGGGCCCTGAGCAGTCTGGGGACTGTGATGCTGATGCTCACTTTCATGGTCTCCCTCTGATTCTGGCAGTCCGGGGTTAGTAAACGTGTGCCACATGCCCGCCCCGGGGTGAGCTTGACACGCAGGGGACTCCGACGCAGCTTTGGCCCAGTGGCCGCTGGCGGCAGGTGGACAGCCTGGAGCACCAAGCTCTGCGGGACCCTCGGGCTCGCCTGGGCCACGCTCGGGGAGGAGACGGCCAGCAGCCGGAAGACCCGTTGGGAGCAGGCGGCCGGTGGAGGGAACCGCGTTGCAGAGAGGGTGGGTGCGAGTGTGGGGCACCTGGGGGAAGGGGCTGCTGTGGCCAAAGGCCCCACAGGTAGGTGCCGAAGGTCCGGAGGCGCTGGATTCTCCGTGGAAAGTGTACATAAAACGAACCATTGCCACCACCCTGCAGTGTGTGGTTAGGTGGCATGAAGGCCCTTCACAGAGTTGTGTGAACATCATTGTCCTCTCCCGGATTTGGTCATCGTCATGGGGACCCCACTCTGCTTTCTGTCTCTCTGAGCTTGCTGTTCCAGGCAAATTACCATTCCTTGACCGAAGTGGATCATAGTGTTGGCCCGGCTGTGTCTGCGCGCCTCACGCACCGTGACGTCTTGGGGGTTCGTCTGGGTTGTGGGGGAGTCAGAACCTCGAGCGCCTCTCCAGAATACCGTTTCCTGGTATGTGCGCCCCGCGTCTCCTTCATTCCCCTGCTGGACACGTGGGGACTTGGTGCGCACGGCGTGCAGTCACCCGAGGACCTGCTCCACCCCCTTGGCTCCACAGCCAGGGTGGGACCACCGGGTCGTATGGTGACCCCATGTGTAACTGTCTAAGGAACGGCAGCATTGTCCACCGCGGCCAGCCGTGCACGTGGCTTTCAGTTGTCCACATCGCCATTTAGTTGCTCCTTTGACGACAGCCTTCCTGTGGCTGTGAGGTGGGGACTTTGACTTGGTTTCCTCTGTGACGGGTGGTGGTGCGCATCTTCGCACGTCCTCCCTGGTCATCTGTAGGTCTTCTGGGGAGACCTGTCTCTTCTGGTCCTTTGACAGCTCTTGAATTGCTTTGTTTTTGTTTACTTGGAGGAGTTCTTTGTGTATTATGGATAGTAGTCCCTCCTCAGATGTAGGATTTGGGGATATTTTCTCTCATTCTGTGGGCTTTCACATGGAGGTTGGATTTTAATATTGACGAGTAATATAGTAAGTCTTGATATCCCAAGTTTCTTATCTGTTTTTTGGCGTATTCAGCCCAAGCAGACGCCAGGGTTTCTAATTCAGAAAGCCCTCTTTCTCTCATCAAGCCATGTACTTTGCCGCTGCTTGGAAGTTAGCTGCCCCCCTTCTCAGCTTGCTTGGTCTTGTCTGACCAGTTCCGCTCGGCACGGAGAGTGTGCACAGCATTGGGGCGCGGACCCCAGCCTCTTGGCTGGCTCCCACTGGGCACGTTCCTCTGCGCTCTCAGCGGCAGAATTGGCAGAGTGGGTGCAGTGGCGCCTAACGAGGCGTGTGCAAGTTAAGTCACCAGTGTGCTATGCCCCAGCGCGCAGAGCCCACCAGGTATGCAGTAAGCACTCGGTGGTTGTTGCTGGCTTTCTGTGTGTGTGTTTTATGTTCAGCTGGACCGGGGGAAGCACTGATCGTTTGCACTGTCTCCTGAGTTCCTTTTCCCCAGGTATGAGGAGTTTTCAGCAGTCAGCCAAGGATGTGAATTACTGCCACGTGCTTGTACTGCGAGGGGCTTTTTGCACGGAGAGTTTATAAAGGATTTTTATGAAGTGACACAGATTGTCTCTTTGTAGGTGGGAAAAATTGCCCTATAAAGAAAACCAGTGGTGCTGTCAGTGGAATCGAAGGCAAGGAGGTTTCAGAAAATGAGGGTTTTTGCTGGAATGTGGAATTCTCTTAGGAAGTAAGTGCCGTGGGTGTGTTTGCAAATGTGAGGATTTCTGAGTCTCAGGCCCTCTCCCCTGTGAGTGCCGGAGGCCTGCCGGCAGTTCTAACCACGCGGGGGTCTGCCAGGCACCCAGAGCACCCTGGTCCTTCTTCTCTGTGGCCTGGTACTCATGGTCGGAGCCGCGCCCCTGGCCTGGGAGCCGAGTACGCATGTCCGTTTGTGATGTGCTCTTGAGACCGTGGGGCCGTTACAGGCGGCTCTGACCCGCCCCCAGCCTCACACAGGGAGCCTCCTTAAGATGGACTTGTCGGGGAAATACCGTTGCTCTGGCCCCATATTTCCGTCTACATCTTTTCTTCAAGGCAGCGAGTTGTCTGCAGAGAAGAGCTGCGGCTCACCGACACTGTGGCACGGGCGCGGGTGGTGGACCTTGGGGTCTGGCCGCTTTGGGCGCGTGCGGTATGAGGGCAGCACTCCGTTCACATGGCGTCCCTCACCACCTGGATGCCCGCAGACCTTGAGCTAGCCGATGCGGAGGCCTGGGCGTGGGCAGGCACTGCGCCTGCACCGCGCCGCCTGGACGGTCTGCCTGTCTGAGCCTCCGCCGCAGCCTCTGTCCGTGGGACTCTGAGGTCGCCGTGGTGTGTGGCCGTATGAGGGGCGTTTTCTCTGCACAGAGGCCTGTGCTGGATGGAGAGAAGTTGTAGCTCTGGTCTATCCGGTACTTGGCGCTCCTGTGTCACCCTGTGTCCCACAGGCGGCTTCTGGGCATCAGTTCCCACCCTGGGGTTGGAAGTCGCCTCCAGGTTTTGGCAGAAGCAGGTACTTTCCAGTCACAGTGGAGAGAGCCCTGGGTGAGGGCTTGGAAGCCTGGGTCTCAGCCCAGGGCACCACCGGCCTGCGTGCCCTCGAACGTGGAGGCGGGTGGTGGAGGGGCTTGGTGCCTTCTGATGCCCACGTTCTCTGCCTCTGTAAGGTGTCAGTGGGCGCTGACCTCATGTCCGTCAGCGGTGGAAACACCCCAACCTCCAGCCCAAGCCCAGAGCATCGCCCCTTATTTCTGGGGGTGTGGGTGCGGATTCAGCTCACAGGGCTCCAGACCATGGCCAAGCCCAAGCCGCCGACCTGGGGCTGCCCACAGGGACTGTGCAGAGCAAGGACCTGACCCAGAGAGCCAGTGCGGACGGCGCTCAGCTTGAGTGTCGGCGCCCCCAGAGCCTGCCCGCGTGCGTGGCTCACGCCAGTACCACGGGTTCAGAAATAGGCACCGCTGTCACGCCAGAGTTCACAGTGGTCGTCGTCCAGTCTGTGTCCCTGCCTGTGGTGTGAGCGATAGACGCGAGAAGTAGACGAAGGCCGTGTGAACGAGGGTCCCTGGTCTTCGCTGGTCACTGAGCAGGAGCGGCCTGGACAGGCCGTGCTGAGCCAGGCAGGCCCGGCCACGCCTCCCCGAGCTCCGCCGCAGGGGTGCGTCGAAGCTGCGCTTCGGTAGAGCAGCCGCTAAACGCTCTTCCACGTACACCTTAACAGGGGATAGGAGCAGAGTTTTATAACACGCTGCCTGGTCTGCGTGACGCTTCCATGCACCCGCGCCATGACCGGGGCCGCGCAGAGGTGGCCCGGGCTTCCATCGGAGCCAGGGGAGCACGGCCTCCTTGCGCTCGTCCGGGTCTGTGGGTGGCCGTTCTGGACGCGGCGCAGGAGGCCTGGCCCCACTGTCCCTTCAGTGCGTTCCAGTGTTGGTTACTGGAAGGGGTGGGTCCAGTACTCTTAGGCCCAGAGTCAGATTCAGGCTTCAGATCTAATGTTGTGTAGACCGATTATTTAATCCCTCAGAACCTTAATCTCTGTGGGTGGAGGGCGGGAGTTGTCAGGATTAAACGGAGTGCTGTGTGTGGTTAGCACACAGGAAGTCTCTGAGACGTGTTTCCTGTCCGTTCCCCAGGTACGGAGTGAGTCAGGGTGATTCATGCAGAGAAAGTTTTGCAGAGAGATGTTTCGAAGGAGAGGAGACCAAATTTATATAGAATTTTTCATGATATTTTATAAATTGAAATCCTAATAAAGCCTAAGGCGCATCTGAGAACAAAGCATCCTGAGTGGCAGAATTTGGTTAAATTCCCTGAAAATCAGTGATCTGTCAGGGGAGGACGGCTTGAGATGGCTCCGCTCTGCCTTTCGGTTCCCACGCGTCCCCAGATGCAGGACTGAGGGAAGCGTGTTCGTGAGGGCAGGAGCTGTGTGGGTCAGGGTCCCTGCGCGTCCATGGGCGTCCTGGCACGAGTCCTCAAGTGTTCAGCACCTTGGTCAGACCCTGTCCTGGTGCCACCACCCCAGACCTCGCTCTGGGTGGGATGAAGGGTGGTCCCGGAGGCGGGGCTGCCTGCCCCCCCCACCCCCCCACCCCCCGCCCCCGCACGCCTTCGGGGCGGACTTGCTTCAGGCTGATGTTGAAGGGAGCTGACCTTGTCCATGTTTTAACAGCCCACGTGGCATTCCTGCGGCTGCCTAGCCTCCGGGCGGCGTCGGCAAGGATTTCCTTCTCCGAGGACAGTTTACAGCCAACCCCCCCACCCAGACATCGGGAGATGAGGGGCTCTGTCCCCACAGCAGGAACTGATTGGAAGGAGGACAGGAGGGCCCTGTATCCATCGCACCCCATGGATGAGAAACAGGTTCTCTTAGTGTTTATCTGCTGACTCCCCGCTTACCTGGACGGTGGCTGTGACAGCACGCCCGGTAAGCGCGGCGTGAAGGAGTTGATGTCTGTGGCTGCTGCGAGGCTCCGCGGAAGGACCCGGTGCGGAAGCTGGCGCCCAGCTGCGGGCAGAGCCGCTCCCCAGGGTCCTGACCCGCTGGCTCTCGCAGACCTGCCGTCACTCGTGCGTTGTGGTCTTGCGGCCTCGCGTGCTGGCACTTTACGGGCGCGGAGCATGTTCTGGTTCCCTGAGTATTCTTACCTGCTTGGTGACCTTAGTATTAAGACCAAAAAGCAGGCACCAGGTCTCCTGTGAATGTGTAATGGAATTTTATGAATGTGTGTGTTCACGAGAATACAGAATTCAGCTCCAGGGTCACCGTGAAACCCAGAAATCTCAGTATCTGTGACTGAGGCCCTCTAAGTCTCTTGGCAAAGCGTAATGTCCATTCTTTGCTCCAGAGCTTTGGTCAGCGCTCAGCCTAAGATGACTTTACTGCCTAATTTTGTTTCTTAGCTATTCATTCCAGGCGAAGGACTAGAAATGTGATTTCCTCCTCTCAACTTAAAGGGTCTTTGGCAACACAGGAGATCATCAACAGATTCCTCGTACATCTCTCTCCTGCCCTGGCTTCACCCTCTATGGTTACAGACACCGCAACCCTCACCTCTCTCCACAGCTGCCCTGCTGTCCTCTGTCCCCCCTCCTAGGCCTGCCATCCTCCCTCCAACCTCTCCTGCCCCATCCCCCCTCCATCTCCTCTC
>NC_043700.1:546734-551913 GCF_006229205.1 Suricata suricatta | reverse complement strand
ATCCCCCCTGCCCCATCCCTCCCTCTCCATCCCCCATTCCTTCCCCATCCATCCCAGCTAAACCTCCTCCATGTGTCTTGGGAAGTTCCCTAAAAGACTCAGAGTTCCTGAAGGACAGGAGCCCATGTCACTTGTCTAATTATGGTGCCTGATGTCTGTGCCGTTGCTGTCCTGGGCGCACGTGTGTGAATTTCGCACAGCCCTATGTTGCCTTGCGAGCTGCATTTACACACAGGGCAGGGGCTGTCTCCGTTGGCGTTCAGGGATGCTTGGGGCCCCAGGGAGCCCAGGATGGTCCCAGCTCAGAGAAGATGACCGTGTGTTGAAGCCAGTCCAAATGTATCCTTGTTACAGCTAACAACCGACCACAAAAGTCATCTCGATTCACTGTATGCACGACCAGTTTATGCTACATGTGAGTGCATTTGCTTTAGTGACTTGGGAAATAGAATGTCTAGGGCATATCAGACGATGGGAAGTTGGTCTCACGTGGCTTGTGTTGTATATTTATCCCTGAAGCAGATGCCGGTCAGCGCCCCTGTCAGGGTGCTGAGGGACTGTAGTGCTGCTCTGTTCTGTGCAGTTGCCTCAAGGTCCACAAACATGCCCAGAAATGATTGGATAAATGAAGAGGATCACATGCAATTAAAATAAAGCCTTGTTATTGCTTTAGACACACTTCTGTGTGGTTAATGTAGAAAACCAGATTGAAGTGTGTAGGACTGCCTGGCGGGGGTCACGGCGGGGGTCACGGCGGGGGTCACGGCGGAGTTGGGCATGCACTGTTCTCATTTATGGAGTGTTGTGTTGTGCGACACCTTAGCTTTTTTAGTTTAATTAAATTTTTTTAACGTTTATTCATCTTCGAGAGACAGAGTGTGAGCAGGGGAGGGACAGAGAGACAGAGAGGAAGACACAGACTCTGAAGCAGGCTCCAGGCTCTGAGCTGTCAGCACAGAGTCCGACGCGGGGCTCGAACCTACGAACTGTGAGATCATGACCTGAGCCGAAGTCAGAGGCTTAACTGACTGAGCCCCCAGGCGCTCTGACACGTTAGGTTTTTTAAGAAGTTAAGATTCATCTAAAGTTGTTGAAACATTTCTTGCAGAGTATCAAATAAATTGTATAGTAATTTTGTAACTAAATATTTTTACCTCTTAAAAAAGATGTTTAACTTAATGGTTTACACATCCCACTATGGAAAACCAAGTCTTCTTAGACTTCAGTGACGTTGTGTTTATAGTTTGCATTGGGGGATTTCAGTCTTCTACTACATATTTGCAGAGTCCTTTCAAATAGAATTTGTGGCACAGACGCTAGTCAGGCATGGAGACTGTCCCCCCGCCCCCCATGAAGGAAATGGCTTGCGCCCATATCTGTTTAAGGTCTGGCAGCAGGTACAACAGAAACCTGTACCAGGAAAGATTCAGCAGTTAGCTGTTTCAGGAAAATACTAAAATAACCCGAATCACTTATGAGATGTCCGAGTGATTTGTTGTGAACGAGGCTCACAGTGTGACGATGCAGTGAGGAGAATCTTCTAGTCCTTTATTTCTCCAGGCGGCAGCAGTAGAACTCACTTGGAGAAATGGTAGGCAGCAGGGTGTCTCCGTGGACAGCCAGAGCTGTCACCCCCCCAGGCCGCTCCCCCTCTGCCTGTTCGCAGGTGCGCACAGGCTTCAGGTCAGGAAACAGCCCACTCATGGAGGTCCCTGGCCTGTGTTCCACGGTGTCCTGCTCCCCTAGCCCAGCGCTGGCCGGCGTCTCCCGAGAGTGCCCAGCCGCTGGGGCTGGAGCACAGAGAACTCCTCCTGGTGCCCTGGGGGTGGGATCCGGCTGAGGTTTTGGGATCCTGCGTCCTCAGCCTGGGGCCTTGGGCTGCAGCGCGGAGAATGGTTCGGGGGCTGATGGGACCCTCCACAGGGACCGGAGTATCGGGACGTACGGTTCACGTTGACCAAGTGCCTTCTGTGTGCGAGTCTCCTCTTCTCAGAGCGGAGGTGAGCCTGGTTACCGGCCGTCATGTGGCGACGGCTCTTCGCAGAAGGGGTGGTGGGTTCCAGAAAGAACCTGCCTGACACTGATCTGCCCAGGCTGATCGTACCCGCACCGGAGCGCCAGGCACCGTGATGCCCAGTCCTCCAGCCTGTGTCGTTCTAGGAGAGGAGGACTCCGAGTGCAGGTCAGGCACGCCTCCCGGGGATCTGAGTCCACACTGCCGTGCCCCGTTTCCCCTGAAACATGCAGCCTGGAACTTAGACATACAAAGGCATCGCCTCCCCGGGAATTGCGCCGCTTTATACCCTTTCCAGATTTTCTGTCTGGGACCCTTCGCAGGCCTGGAATCCGTCCAGAGGTAGGACCGTCCGACACGGGCACAGTTTCTGTTCGGCGGTCATGACTGCCATGTTCTTCAGCAGAGGGAAGTGGCTGGGTGACCCACAGGACCTGGTGACGGGTGGCTCTGTTCACTGCGTGACAGTCACCCAACAAAATCAGGACTCAGGGTCATATGGCCCTGATTGTGTAAAGCTCTCTCGTGCCTTTGGCTACTGTTCCAACGGCTTCTGAGGAAGGTGTGCGCAGAGGCGTCTTGCTGTAGGGCTTTGTTTTCCAGACTGAGGGATTGGTCCCCCCAGTTCACATGGAAAGTGAAACTCAAACGGGAACCAGTTTGTGGAAATTGTGAAGCACATTTCACAAATTAAAAAAAACTGTTTAAATGTGGAAAATCTAGATATTTTTACTTGATGTTTTTCCTTTTTAGTTTATCTTATTTAAAAAGCAAAGTAACATATGTTCTAAGACACTGAACCACTGTGGGAAACCAGAAGATGTTCATGAGAACTCCTAGCTTTGAGGAATAACTATCTCCCCTCAACACAAATGCAAACAGTGCAAACTTTAGGGATTCTTTGAGTAAACGGGGTATAATCTGTATGGTCCGTTTCTACAACAATATGAATGTGACTATTCAGTCCTAATAGAAGCAGTAAGTTGATGTGACACTGAAGTCCTTGCTGTTCTTGACTTAAAGGTCTCTTTTTCCCAACAGAGTTAATCCCTTAAAAGGCCTTCTTGGAATCAGAAAAGAGGGGTGCCTGGGGGGCTCAGTCAGTTAGGCGTCTGACTTCGGCTCAGGTCATGATCTCACAGCTCGTGAGTTTGAGCCCCGGTCGGGCTCTGTGCTGACAGCTCACTGCCTGGAGCTGCTTTGGATTCTGTGTCTCTCTCTCTGCTTATTCCCTTCTCATGCTTTCTCTTTATCTTTGAAAAATAAATAAACATTATAAAATTTTTTAAAAAAAGAATAACAAAAGAAAAAACGAAAAATACTGGGAAGCTTCGAGAAAACTGGACTGTTATTTTCATACTCTCTTCTCTACCCCAAGCCCTGGAGTGAGTGAGTGAGTGTGAGTGTGAGTGTGTGTGTGTGCGCGCATGCGCATGTGTGTGTGCGCATGCGCGCGCCCCCGCGTGTCTGGCAGCCGAGGTCTGCAGGGTCTGTGCACTGTAACCAGCCCCGCGGCGACGTCGCTGTTGCACAGTGCTCACCGCCAGCCCTGTCACTGTGGCCTTTCTGTCTGGTCGGACCCATTCCGCTTCCTGGTCGGGTGAAGGGGGTCTTAGCATGGCCGCGGCTGTGACGTTCCTCCCGGATGCGGACGTCCGGCTCCTGCTCGTGTTCTCGGAGGACTCGCGGGTCTCAGCTTCCGGGGTCATGCGCTCTGTCCTCCCGGGAGCTCGTCAGACGCCATTCCATCCTCGTCTTGCACCTCACGTCCCGTCCTCCACCGTGGCCTTTCCCCGTGTGCCTGCCACCGAGGTGCACGAGGCCGTGCTCCCTGAGTCGCTGCGGGGGGAGGGGGCCGACGATCGCCTTTCTGCTTCCAGGGTGATGTGGCTGCCGCGATGTCCCCAGGCCGCAGTTCCCCACTGAACTGCCTGAGTCACGTGTTGTGTCGCATCTGCATGGTTGATATTTTTTAGAAATTTATATTTAAAGCTTAACTGTGCATTTCTTGGCACCGTTACTGTGTACTGACCGTGTAGAGTGTCGTTGGCCCTGGTCTGTGGAGTTTGAGATGCTCCCTTAACGGCCGACGCCCCTCCGTGGGTCCTGGTGTCCTGTGGGGGGCCCTGGTGTCCGCTCTCACGGAGGGCTCTGGCGGCTCCCCCCCGCCCGCGCCGGCCTGCCCACCGCCGATCTGCCCACCGCCGATGTCCCCTCTGTGATTCCGCGGGGCTCCTCTGGACGCCTCCTGGGTTCTGTGATGCTGCTTTAATTCCCGCCTCCGGCCTTTTTACGAGGGAGCGATTGCCTCCTTCTCTTTCTTCTCGCTTCTTATCCGAGCGGCCGGTGCCGGGAAGGGCTCCTCCTCGCTGCCCGGGTCCAGAGGCCACGGCGCTCAATGGTGCTCCAGCCAGAAGGCTGCCGAGCGATAGCTGGACAAAAGCATAATTTCATGTTATTTCCGTGAGTTTGCTTTTAATGTTTATCATTTTTAACCCAATCTTTGGCAACAAGGTATTTAAATAATGTAGTTTTCAGACATTTTCTCTATATAAACATGTTTTTATGACATACCGTTATTTATCATAGTGCTTATGCTTATAAGGCCCTCTGATAGAATATCAAGTATACTGAAATCTGTAAAGTTGTAGAGAGAAAAGGGAACCAGCTGAGCTTTTCTTAAGGGAAACGCACAGGTAATATTTTAGAGTTGATTTAAGCATCACTTTTGGTTTTGGCTTTCATGTCCGCGCGGAAGTCCCAATGGTTCTCGGCTTCAGGAGCGTGGCGGGAGGCCGCTCCCTGATCCCGGTGGGGCGCATGCCGGCCGGAGTCTCCCTGCCAGATTCCGGCACTCTTTCAACAGCAAGAAGCACGAAGGAGACCTCTGATTCGGAACTCGATGGAAGCAGATTTGAAGGCTGGACTATCACGGCTGATGCTCTGAGGCTCAGTGATGGGCCAGGCTGGGAACGTGATCTGTGTGAGAACTTGTTTGAGCTCGGAACCCAGTCAGGTGACTCCACTGTGAAGGTGCCCATTTCCCCGCGAGGTCAACGTAACGGCGCCTACTCCGACCCTTCGTCCTGGGCACCCTGGCTGAGCACTCCCTGGTGTCCTGTGGGAGAACCTGGTGTCCTGTGGGGGGTCCCGGTGTCCTGTGGG
>NC_043700.1:517874-546634 GCF_006229205.1 Suricata suricatta | reverse complement strand
GGGGTCCCGGTGTCCTGTGGGGGGTCCCGGTGTCCTGTGGGAGGGGGTCCTGGTGTCCTGTGGGGGGTTCCTCGTGTCCTGTGGGGGTCCTGGTGTCCTGTGGGGGGGGACCTGGTGTCCTGTGGGAGGACCTGGTGTCCTGTGGGGGGGACCTGGTGTCCTGTGGGGGGTCCTGGTGTCCTGTGGGGGGGGTCCCGGTGTCCTGTGGGGGGGACTTGGTGTCCTGTAGGAGGACTTGGTGCCCTGTGGGGGGGCGGCTGTGATGTGGGGCTTAGAGCCTGAGTGCACTTGCTCCCGGCAGTGTCTCCTAATTCCTGAGTCCATCACCATTTTTTAAAAATTTAATTTTATTTTTATCTTTTTATATTTTTAATATATAGTTTTTGCCAAGTTGATTTTCATATAACACCCAGTGCTCTTCCCCACAAGTGCCCTCCTCCATGACCATCACCCCCCTTCCCCGTACTCCCTCCCCCTACAGCCCTCAGTTTGTTCTCAATATTCAAGAGTCTCTCATGATTTGCCTCCCTCCCTCTTTCTTTTCCCCGCTTCCCCATGGTTCCCTGTTAAGTTTCTCCTGTTCTACTTATGAGTGCAAACATGTGGTGTCTGTCCTTCTCCACCTGACTTATTTCGCTTAGCATGACACCCTTGAGGTCCACCCACTTTGCTACAAATGGCCATATATCATTCCCTCTCATTGCCATGTAGTACTCCATTGTGTATATATACCACATCTTCTTGATCCATTCGTCAGGTGATGGACATTTAGGTTCTTTCCATGATTTGGCTATTGTTGACATTGCCGCTATGAACATGGGGGTACATGTGCTCCTATGCGTCAGCACTTCTGTATCCCTTGGGCAAATCTCCAGGAGTGCTATTGCTGGGTCATAAGGGAGTCCTATTGATAGTTTTTTGAGGAACCTCCACACTGTTTTCCAGAGCGGCTGCACCAGTTTACATTCCCACCAACAGTGTAGGAGGGTGCCCGTCTCTCCACACCCTCGCCAGCATCTGTAGTCTCCTGATTTGTTCATTTTAGCCACTCTGACCGGCCCATCACTATTTTTAAAAGGAACAGAGCAAAACAAGATGAGTCCTGAATGACACTGGGAGGTGCCCAGTGGCTGAGAGGAAGGCATGGCCTCAAGGAGTGCCTGGCAGGTGACGCTGGAGGATGGGTTTGCTGTGGCTCCTTTAGTAGCCCCCCCCCCGCCCCCCCGCCATCATGTGTCTGCGCAGCCACAACTGGTAAATGGAGCTAATTCGCTACTAAACATAGTGTGTTCTATGCTCCTGCCGTGACACATGGGCTTGTGTCGTAACCAGGAACTCCAGCTCGAAGCCAGCCTTCTCCTGCGTTCCCGAGGGACTCGCTGGCCAGGAACTTGGCCACGTGGGTGGGCAGAGCCGGGCCTGAGCCACTGCGTCCACCTCTGCTGCAGTGCACGCGGCCTCCGAAGGCTGCCTGAGGGCCTGCCTCACACCGGGGTGGGCTCGCTCTCCCGGAGCTACCCCTGCCAGCCTCTGCTCTCTGCGGCCACGGTTGTGGGAGCAGGCGGTGGGTGCGTGCGTACGAGCCGCGTGCCAGAGATCCCCCTGCGCTGGTCACCGGCTCTTTGTGCTGTGTCCTGGCCAAAGCCTCCCTGTGGGCTGACAGTCGTGGCTGCTGGTTTTGGTCGGAGCCTGGCAATGACCGTGGAAACACGTCACACGTTACACTGTTGAGGAGCCCAGGCCCCGTGTCTCAATATGGATGTCACGGCCAGCGGGCTGCTGGCGTGACCGCTCTAATGTGTCTGTGGATGAATGGAGCATTTCTCTGGCCACATCACCTTCTAATGAATTGATCCCTTGTGCTGAAAGATGGCTGTGTAGCAAAGCACAGCTTAGGGCCTCGACACTATGGCCAACGTCTGTTGTTTCCAGAGGCTGAGGGAGCGCTGGGTCCTGGCCCTGCTGTGTGATGGCCTGTGGTCGTTGGACTCTGTGGGACTGGGGTGGTCCAGAGGCTAGCTCCCATCGCTGGCAGCCCACCCCCTCTTGGGGCTGGCGACCTGGTGCAGCTGGGCTCTGCGTGGGGACCACCGAGTGACTGCATGGCCGTTGGGGACAACGCGGAAACCACCTATGCTTTTCCTTGTGTGTTTTTACCATCATGTTGTATCGAAACTATCTTTTTATTTGGTGCCCACCCCCTGAGATGATAAGTTTTTCAATAGGAAACTCAATAAGTTTTTCAACAGGAATACATTTTTAATCTTTCGTGCCCGTGTTTGTTCCTGTGGAGATGCCTGGCATGAAGTAAGAGCCCAATGCATTTGAGAAGGGAACTGACATGTAAGTGGTTTTTAATTTTTTGGCTTCTAGAATATTAAAGCCATCATTTCTAGTTTCCCCATCCTGATGACAATTTCCCCAGGACCGTTCCTGGAAGTGGAAGTGCCATCTGCAGGTGTCACGTGTCTGTGACTCTTGGCACGCGTTTCTACACTGCTTGGTGCTCACAATTCACCACCGTGGGGAGTGGTCCTGCGTCTCGATTGCCATGATGGTTACGAAAATGTGCCTGGAAACATGGCAGCAGAAAGGTCCACACAGTGTGCCCACGCCAGTCTCTGGCGTGTCTGTGTGTGTGTGTGTGTGTGTGTGTGTGTGTGTGTGTGTATGCGCCATAGCTGAGTAAGGGGTCCCCACTAGGGGAGTGTACATACTTCCTCTATTTCTTTAGGTGTGTCTGTAATTATTTCAGAATAAGTTTAGAACGATCCTGTTGGCAGATCTGTGAAGAGTTCATAGCACAGGGTTGAAGATTGCCGATATCACGTGTGTGTAGGAATCCTTTCTGCTGACT
This sequence comes from Suricata suricatta, assembly GCF_006229205.1. NCBI lineage: Eukaryota > Metazoa > Chordata > Mammalia > Carnivora > Herpestidae > Suricata > Suricata suricatta. The sequence goes on along the minus strand of NC_043700.1, from coordinate 543,777 downwards.
CCTGAATGGAGTGTTTGCTTGAGGTCTTGAGGGGGCAGTTGTTGACCTTGACTTTGTTGAGTGAAGCTGTCCTCCTGTGACGCCCACTCAGAAAGGTGTATCATCGAAGAATGGCGTGGAAGAATCAGCCTCCTTTTCTGTAAGGCAGCCCTTCAGATGGTTGATGCCTGTGCTGTTTCCTGTGCTGGCTGCGCACCCGGATGTTTAAATGGTGCCTATGTGGCAGGAATTTCAGGCCCTACAACTTTGACTGTTTCTCCCGTCACATTCTTACCCTGCTTCCCTCTGGGAATGTGGTCCCGGACCGTGTTTCTTGGGCGTGTGCTCCCGACCTGCGGTGGACACCGCGGGGACTCTGGCGCCTGCGGATCCCAGGGCAGCGGCGTAGCGACGGTGAGCTCCGGGGTCGGAGTGGGCTGTGCTCGGCTCTCACTGCATCATCTCCAGTGCCCCATGGTTTCTAGAGGTGCCCTTCGGGGGGATGCGATCAGGGCTGTCCCGAGGACCCTGTCCTGCTCATGTGCCTTTTGCTGAAGCTTACTGAGGTGGGTGCATTTTCATGCTGCGTTGTATTCCTCTATTTTTTATGGGCGATTCTTTTTTTAACTTTTTAAATTTTAGTGCAGTTGACACACAACTCTTTGGTCGTTCCAGGTGTACAATGTAGGGATTTGACAAACTGATACTATTCCGTCTTTTAACGTTGATAGCTCATGATCAATTTCACTAGCCATCGTAGTCACGGACAGAGTCAGGTGACTTGTTTACGTGTGCGAAGGGACAGCATCCCCGGAGTCAGATGCCGAGCCCCCGATCTGCCTTGAATCCCTGCGGTCAGCGTGGCTACTGTATGTCTAGGGTGCTCCCCTTAAAGGTGAAGATGCTCGTGGCGTTTTTTCTCCATGGGAATTTTAGGGCAAAGTATCCTTTGCGGACTAGCTGGCACCAGCACCTTCTGTCTGGGCGTAAGTGGTAGAAGCACCTGGCGGCATCTCCGGAGTCCCCATATGGGAAGGCCAGTCATTCGGTCATCGCTTTCATTTGGCGAAATCTATTTTGTGTCTTAACTGAAGTTGCGATTTTAGGAACAGGGTTTTTGGTTTATTTTGAGCTCAGAAACAGGAGAATTTGTGCTTCTCAGATTTTATAGCAAAAGCATTTTAAAAGAGTAAATGTGCTATAATGGGGGAGGGGGCTATAACCCTTCTCTGGTGCTCGGTTTCTGAAGAAGCGTTGTGTCTCTGACAATAAAATGGCCTCAGTGTGGGAGCAGATGTGTTCTCTCCGATCAGAAGGGTACAGAGGCTGTGGGTATGTGCTTTCACGTAGTTGAAAATGACGTGTATTCTCCAGGCTAGTGGTTAATGGGGACAGCAGAGCTGTGTGTCCTGCCTCTTGAGCGAGGGGGCCGTTCTCTACACCTAGCAACGGGCCACGTGCTCCTGACTGTCAGCTTGCCCGGTGCCCGGCCGTCCCTGATGCGTCAGCACGGCGGGTCTGCTCCCTGCCTGCTTCTGGCAGAGCTGTGTCCTTCCCATTCCTCCCGTGCAGGGATGCCGGTGACCAGATGGGTGACCCCACTAGCCACAGAGCCTCCACCCTGCGGGAGCCCTGGTGGAGGAGCCGCGAGGGCAGGGCATTCTGTCCCCAGGCCCCCCTTGCAGCACCCCCCAGACCCTGTGATAGCTTGCTCTTTGCTTACCTGAGACCTTAGGGCATACATGTCCTTGGACGCAGGGCCCTGCTGCAGGCGTGGGCTTGAAGGGCCTGGCACCCAGGGTCTTCTTCACTTGGGTCAGACAGCCGTCCTCATTACAGAACGTGCTGCCTCTTCGAGAGGCCTCGGACCCTGACTTGAATTCACTGCCTGTGCAGCCCTATTTACCCTAATGCTCATGCCTCCCGGCCTTCATGAAATAGATTCACCTTCTGTTAATTAAGGCCCAGTCCACACGCATAGCAAGAATAAACCTGGTTTCCATTTTATTAGAAATTTCATGGACCTCGTGTGAGCTAACTGTGTAATGAGCAGGACCGGCTATCTTTATAATGGCTTATTTGACCCAAGGAGCACATGAGTTTTTGAAGGAGGAGCCCACTGTTGAGAATTCGGCTGTCATCCAGAGTTAGTACTTGGACAGGCCTTTACGGATGCGCGGATGTGTTTCTTCGGAAGAGTGGGGGGTGAAGCGGGATGTCTGAGTGTGCGTGGGGATGTGAGCTGTCCGTGGGAGAGTCCCCGGCTTGGATGCCCAGCCTCCGCAGGGGACGGAGTCGGGGATCAGGCCCTGTGTCGGCAGGGGGCGGAGGCGGTGCCCCCCACGGGGCTCGGCCGTTTTATCCTGCTAGGGATTTGCATTGCCAGGAGCCTGTTTGTGTCAGCCTGCCCTGCGTGCAGCCCGGCACACGTCCCCTTTGTCTTGAGGCGTGCCGGCCTTGCTTACGTAACGCTGGCGCTCTGCAAAGGCAAGTGGGACTGACTTGAGAGATTATCATCTAAGTAGAGAATAATCAATAGCAAAGGCCCATCCGTCTTCTCAAAGCAGCATTAGGGGACGCTGCCGGACGCCGGTTTGTCACTAACAAGCCTCTGGGGTGCCTGTGCTTTTGCACACTGCATCTCATGTAGCCGAAGAATGCTAGTGTAATTTGTCTTTCAGAACAGGTTTCCAGCTACTGCTTTAAGTTCGGAAGAGTGTTATGGATTCATTTCAGTTGTTCAGTGACCGAAAGAATTATTTAGATTCGACAGACTATTGTTTGAAGAATCTCTTTTAATTGGTTAGTCAGCAGCTGTTTGGGTATAAACACATGTGCGCACGCACACACACTAACACATATGCACACACAGTGCTTACCTGCACACACATGTATATATGCACATGTACACACACGTACATGCAGTATGAGTCCAGAGTGCATGCACACATGGAAACACATGGCACAGTGTATGCACAGACATATACACATAAATGCACACATGCAAACATGCAGCCACACATGCGCAGGCACACATGCACGTGCATGCCTGCACACACATGTCCACACCCAATGTACATGCACACATGTGCTTTCACACATGTAGCACATAATGTATGCACATAGTGCATACAGTATACATGCACACATACATACCCACATGCAAACACATGCACACATGCATACACACATGTCCACACACATGCATACTCATGTGCACACACATGAAAACATATGCACATGCACACACATGCACGTGCTGTTTGAAAAGTCAGTAGTACCACTGATCTGCAGGCAGCCTGCAGCTCCTGGTCTGTGAAGCGTAATGAGATTAAAGACAATCTGAGCGAGTGGGCATGGCTTAGCTAGCAGGCGCCCACCTCAGGTGTGATTTGAGGGACCTAAGAAAATTATTGTCCCAATTTCTTGCCATACTTAACTGGGGTTTTTTTTCCTGTGAAAATGAATTCCTGAGGGTCTTAAAGACTTTGCTTTAACTCCCCTGCAGTTAAACTTGAATCACATCTTAGCAATCTAAACCGTAAAGTAGTTTGGTGTTATTTCCCTCAAGGTGTACGTATAGGCAGGACCCAAAAGAATGAGCCCAGACAGGTGACCCTCAGGGTTGGGTCCCTCAATGACCGAGACTCTGGAGCCGGGACCGACGGTTTTGGTTAGAGGTTTGTGTGTTTGGTCGAGGGGATTCTCTCATTCTGTCCTTGGCTCATCATGTGCAGGACCCAGACACACATCCCAAGCTCCAGATCGGTTCCCGGGGTGGCTCAGACCAGAAGCATGGCTCCAGTAGGAGAAATGGCCGGGGGTCATTCCACAGGCTCTGCGAGCGTGGGACAGGTGCTCAGCAAGCCCCCGTGCGCCTGTCCACCCCCTGCCTGCTGCCAGGTCCTCAGACCCAGCTCCCAGCCGAGCTCTGCGCGTCCTCCTGAACGGGGATCTTCAACTGCCGTCCCGTGACCGGCTCCTCTGATGTCACTTACCTTCGATGCCTGACCAGCCTGAGTGCCCACTGCGTTCTCCCTGGAGTTGTCTCTGTTTCTGTAATTGAAAAAGAAAAAACTGATGGAAGGAAGCTTATTTAAAAAGCTGATACCATTTTTGTGATAAAAAGTGCCCCAAACACGTGTCCTGGCTCCACAGACTGGTTCCTGTGGGAGCCATGTGTCCACGTTTCTGGGAAGCTGTGTGCGGCTAGGTGGACGCCGTCTGTCCACCAGCTTCCTCTGACCACAGCCTCTCTCTGCTGTGCCTTCCTGGTGCAGGTCAGGGAAACACCCAAGTGCTTGTTAAATGTCTGACAAGTTATTTTTTAATTCTTTAAATCTTCATTTATTTTTGAGAGAAAGAGACTGACCATGAGCAGGGAAGGGGCAGAGAGACAGGGAGACACAGACTCCAAAGCACGCTCCAGGCTCTGAGCTGTCAGCACAGAGCCTGATGCAGGGCTTGAACTCATGAAATGTAAGTTCATGACTGTAGCCGACATCAGACGCTCAACAGACTGAGCTACCCAGGCGCCCCAAATGCCTGATGATTTAAATGTGTGTCTTATTTAACCTCCAGATACACTGAGAGGCCCCTGCCAGTGTTATTCCAACCTTACACAGGTATAAGCCTTGGATGGGATGGTACTTGCCAGCTTCGTGCGGGTGACAGATGCAGGGTCACGATGCCCCCGGGTCCTGCTGGTCTCCTCTCCCTGTGTTCTCTCCAGAACACCAGGAATCGCACCACGTTGTTGACAGACCCCTGCTGCTAACTCCCTCCATGTTTGTGAATGATCAGGGCCTGTCTGTATATATTTTGAACTTTTGAACTAAAACATTGGCGTGAAAAAGTTAACAAGCATTTGTGACGTGCCTCCTGTGTGCCGCCCCGCTTGCAGGATAGAGTAGGGTTAGCCTCTTGTAAGCTGATGAGGAAGAAGCATAACAGCAGATGAAAGACCGGGGAAACGTGTGGAGGCTTGCGCAGCTGGGGCTGTGACCCGCAGAGTTCAGGTGGGGACGCCCTGTGTGAGCCCCGAGGCTGGTGCTAGACCTGGGTCTGGAAAGAAGTTTGGGATTGGTGCCCCAGTGGGGAACGTCCGTGTGATGTCCCTGCACCCAAAGGCTCCTGCAGTGCACCTGGATGCTAGTCACAGGTGTCACAGGTGGTCGTGACTCAGGCAGTGCTAGAATGTCCTCCCTGAGAAATCAGGGTGCTGTCCCCTTGTGCCATGACTGGGCACCTGTGGTGATGTGTCTCACTGCGTTATGCAGGACACCCACACACGGGGCTGCTGCTGAGCACCCTGGCTGGCCCTGGAGACCTGGGGTCATGACCCCGTTCCACATGGGGTATCCGGTGTGACCCTGGAGCCCCTGGGTCCTGAACTGGCTCCATGCGAGGTCTCCAGGGTGACCCAGGTGTCCCGGGGTCCTAACTTCACTCTGCATGGGGTCTCTAGGGTGACCCTGGAGCCCCAAGGTCCTGACTGAGCTCTGCACGGGGTCCCCAACGTGACCCTAGAGCCCCTGGGTCCTGACCCGGATCTGCATGGGATCTCCGACGTGACCCTGGCGTGACCCTGGAGCCCCAGGGTCCTGACCCAGGTCTGCACAGTGTCTCCACCGGGACCCCGGCGTGACCCTGGAGCCCCAGGGTCCTGACCCAGATCTGCTAGGGCTCTCCGACGTGACCCTGGCGTGACCCTGGAGCCCCTGGGTCCTGACTTGGCTCTGCACGGGGTCTTCACCGGGACCCCGGCGTGACCCTGGAGCCCCTGGGTCCTGACTTGGCTCTGCACGGGGTCTTCACCGGGACCCTGGCGTGACCCTGGAGCCCCTGGGTCCTGACTTGGCTCTGCATGGGGTCTCCACCGGGACCCCGGCGTGACCCTGGAGCCCCAGGGTCCTGACCCAGGTCTGCACAGGGTCTCCGGCGTGCAGGGGTGGTGTTCTCAGTCTCTCCATCCTGCACGTTCATCCTGTCCCGACCCTGGATGGCTCCAGTTCAGGGCTCGTGAACCGCAGTCTGTGTCCCACTGCCTGTCGTTACGAAGCTTTATCGGCGCACAGACCCCTGTCAGCACGTGTTCCTCTTGGCAGGACTCCCCCCCCACGATCCACCCCACTATCACGCTGAAGACTCCTAACTTGTGATATTTAACAGGAGCTCATAATTTTTATGTTAATTGGCTACTTTATTCTAGACCAAATTCTTGGAAGTGTTTTGTTAATTCTAAGGAGACACATTTCAACTGTCACTTCAATTGAAACATCACTGTTTGAGATTTCATCTTCTTGTCCATTAAAGAACGTTTGGTGCCACGTTGTGTGTGATTTCCTTTCCAAACCTGAAATCCAGTGACAATGCCAAGCTGACGTGGCTGTTGGGAAGGACAGTCGGAAGGTGGTCCCGCGCTCCCAGAGCGGAGGCGGCTGGTCTCCGCAGGTGACAGCCACCGGCCACCGTCTGATGCCCTCGAGGCACGGGAGGAGGCAGCTGAAAAGGTCAGTCCTGTCAAAGTGCTCTTGGCCTGTCCTGTTTGGAAGAGCCATTTGTCGTGTGCGGTGTGCCGCCGTCCCAGCCGGAGCTGCTCGGTTTCACACCCGCGCTGTTCTCTCCTAGTGAGCACGAGGCGCTCCTCGGACCCGAGAGGCCCCCCGCGGACGCCCCGCTGGCTCCCGCCCGCTGCCGGCTCGCTGCGGGGGCTCAGGAAGCCGCCCCCTCCTGTTCTGAGATGCTTGCACCCAGTGACAAGCGCCCGGACCGGCGTGTCTCCAGTGCAGAGTCGCCGCGCAGGACAGTTGGCACAGAGCCTCCTGGAGGACAGACTTCTGTGTGCTGAGTGCGACGTCTGCGCTCTGTGCACAGGGCCCAAGAGGGGCTTGCCATCCTCGCTGGCGTGGAGGCCGCGTCTGGTGTGAAGGTGAGTGACTCCTGGGCGTTTAGCAGTCTTCTGTTTGCAGGAACGTGGCTTCTTTTCTTCAGATTCTGACTATTTTAGAGTTTGCTTTGTTGTGATTGTACTTGTAGAGATGGGTGGCATCTGTGTTTTGGCCATATTCTCTCACCAGCTGCCATCTGACAGGGACACACGTGGGGTCGGTGATCCAGCCTCTGCCTCAGGATAGGACACACTGAGGGGCACCCCAGCCTTGGGGCGAGAGTACGGTGCTTTACAGGGGACAGCGTGGACCGTGGGGCCCCGTCCAGGACACGTGTGTGCGGGATGGAAGAGGGGGCCAGACCCGCGCGCCGCGTCCCCGGGAGCGCCAACTTACCCCGTGAGCTTCGGTTCAGTATTTCAGTCGCCAGCACCTAAGACGCACAGCAGGCAGCGGACGCCGATGTTCGGGCGTGATGGCCATAAGCCTGTCTCTGTGAGGTCGACGCACCGTTCTCCAGGGACGGATACCGTTCGCTCCAGTACTTGTGTAGGGGAGCGCGCTGGCCCCTGGGCTTGCAATTAGGTGAACGCTTCGTTTTTTGGTTTCAGAGTACAAGGGGGCCATTTTTTTACTTAAAAAAAATGCTGAGCGGCAGTTTTAACCTAAGAGACGAGGCATGTCAGCGGCCACGGAATGTTAGTGGCCTGGAAGGACCTGTGTTTTCCAGTCCTCAGGCCCCCGAGGCCCTTGCTGGCCGGAACGCTGGCTGCTCTCAGTCAGCCAAGGCTCGCTGATCCCTTTCTCTGCGTGAACTGCTCCGGACCCTTCTCTGAGGAGCGAGGGCCAGCGTTCCGAGACCTGCCCGTGACCGTCTCGCCTCTTTGTTACTCAGAACAGGTTGAGGTCTCCGGGACCTTGGCCGTGTGACTTCTTAGCTGAGGCAGCACGTGCTTGAGAGTGAGGGGGTGCATTACCCAAGTTACCAGGGCCATGGGCGCCGACTGGGATTGTCCTGAGAACACAGCATGTGTGGGACCCCTGATTGTAGGACCCCTGGAGTTTTAAATGAGTGGAAACCCACTCAAAGTGTCCCAAGCAAAAATGAGTCTGGTTATCCGGCCATTGGGGAAGACTTTACGGAACCCAGGGCACAGCGGACAACCAGGTCTGGGTTTTGCCTCCCTGAGGGTCTGTCCTCGGGAGACTGAATGCAGTCTGCCACAGACTTGGGGTTTCTGGCAGAGCCTGTCTGGCTCAGCGGGGGACCAGCACCCACCCGCCTCACCCCTCGTCCACGTGGTTGCTGGTCAGGGTCCTTGGGAGCAGATGGAGGTAGCCTGCTTTCCGCTGCAGAAATGCTCGGTCATTGTGCACGCTTTGTGGGGGAGATTCTGAAGGGTGGGGGGAAGGACTTACCAAAAGTCAGCTGATCAGCCAGCGTCAGATTGAGGGTGGAAATCTGTGTGCCGCTGTGATGGCCACATGTGTTTACGGAGTACTCAGTGTTACCTTCACCGAGTTCCTGGGGACAGACAGCACCAGCTGAGCAAACACCGTAGTCCTGAGAAGATGTGGTGGCCCTTCACGCTCGGAGCTTCACCCGGAGGATCCGAACGTGTGGAACTGCGGACTTTGCTCAGGCGTGAAGATCGTTATGCGGCCAGGCATAACATACGGTATATTTTGCATCTCGTATTTGCTCAAGGAAGAACGATTGAACCCACTTTGTGTCCTGGTGATGGAGGTGGCATCTGAGATACAGGACGCGGCCGGGGGCCTGGGGTGTCCTTCAGTTTGGATTCCCGCAGGGACATGGTTGTAGGGTGGATCCGCTGCGCTGAGCGTGGCTGACGTCTCTGGGTGTCATCGGAGTGATGTCCCCCTAACCACGGACGCACAGACTGTGGGCGGGCGGCAGCCTGTCCTGGCCATCCTGATCTCAGGCAGTCAGAGGCCTGGACAGACTGTCTGTTCGTAGGATAGGAAGAGTTAAGGAGACAAAATAATTCCCTAATTGATAAGAACTCAGCTGCAGACTACACAAGACTTAAATTCAAATGATGTGACCCAGAGTTTATTTCCCCAGGGAGAGCCCGGGGACCAGGGTCCTCCCTTCAGTGCCTCCTGACGCTGTCTGTCACACGCCCGGGCCCTGTGGGAAGTCCTCTGTTTGCCATGAGCAGTGTGGGCCTGTCCCTCTCCGGCTTCCTGCCAGTTCAGCACCCCCTGCAGGCAGCCTCCTGTGACACCTCCTTCCTCAGTGTCCCTAATGGTGTGGCCAGGTTGCAGGTATAGGAGGGAGATGTCCAGATTCCCAGGGGTCAGCCTGAGCAAGATGTGCAGTCGTGAATCCAGAACAATGCACGAGGTGCTGCACGCTGTCCCCCCACCACCTCACCCTCTGGGACTGAGAATTGAAAAGGAAGTAGACCCCCTTCCCTGCTGGCAGTGGAGGTCGACCAGAAGTATGCCTGTCGCTGCCATGGAGGGGATGTCAGAGGTGGTCACCACGGGCAGGCTTGTGGTGGCCCGTGGACTGTGCTGGACTTGCATAGGTTTTGTGCAGAGAAGGAACCTGGCGGCCTGGCCTGGTCCTGGAACACGTGCGGAGTCCATGCCGCCACCAGGACCAGGGAGCCGGCAGCTCCTTCCCAGGTGTCAGTGTGATGCTGGCTTTCAGGTTCTCCGAGGGCACAGCACCGCTGATTCAGTACCATTTTGTGCGGATGCTCGGGGACGGAGGGACACTGATGAGGCTGTCAGAGCTTCAGAGAGGGGACACTTCCGAAGTGCAGCTTCAGCTTTTACACATAAAGAGTTCTTTGAAGCTCTAGATGATTCTTTCCAAAAGTGTGTCCTGATTCACTTCCAGAAAGAACTACATGCTGTAAGATAGAAATCCCATTTCTTAGGTTTGGTAAAAGGCTCTGTGATCCTGACGGGCCGGGTGCGTCCTGGGTGGGCATGCTTTCCTCTCTGCGGTCACGGACCCAAGACTGTGCAGATTCCAGAGTGAGCCATTGGAAATGGCGGCCCAGGCTCTCCAGTACGTGTGTGTGTGTGTGTGTGTGTGTGTGTGTGTGTGTGTATTTGATTGCATGTGTACGGCCACTTGTATGCATGAGTGGCTGCATGTGTGTGACTGCATGTGTGCCTGTGTGACTGCACATGCACGTGTGACTGAGCGTGTGTGACTGCACATGTGCATGTGAGACCGTATGTGTAACTGCACTCGTGCATGTGTGACCGCACATGCATGTGTCACTGCGTGTGTGACTGCATGTGTGTGTGACTACATGTGTGCATGTGTGACTGCACATATGTGTGTGACTGCACGTGTGCCTGTGTGACCGTACATGCATGTGACTGCACATGTGCGACTGCATGCATGTGTGATTGCACTTTGTGTGACCACATATGCCCGTGTGTGATCACACGTGTGCATGTGGCATGCATGTGTATGACCACACGTGTGCATGTGACTGTGTGTGATTGCACTGTGTGATCACATATGTACATGTGTGAGTGCACGTGTGCATGTGACCTCGTGCGTGCGACTGCACATGTGTGATTGCACGTGTGTGTGACTGCACATACGTGCATGACTGCACATGTGCATGTGGTGGCTTCCGGTCCTTCCGCTCAGGGGCCTGCTGGTTCTGTTGCAGCCGGATCCTGCGCCTGCCTGTCTGTCCCGCTCAGAGCCAGGTCCCTACTTGTGTCTGCGGCGAGATGCCACACTCCCATGGCAGCTGTGGCTGCATTTCTGGTTTTCGCTGATGCTCCCACCTTCCGTCTGCAAGTGCCTTGCACAGCTTTGGTGAAGAGTTTGCTGCCCAAATCGCCGGCACATTCCTGGCTGCCTGCTTTCTCCTCACCTCCACCTCCTGGGTCTGTGTCTGTGGCTGCCAGTCTGATTTGCCTCCATCCAGGTGCCACACGCCGTGGCAGGGACAGCCTGCATCCCGCCTGGATTGGGTGAGGTCCTCATGGCCTAGGCTCCAGTTGGAAATGACTGTCCGTGGGAGATGCTGGAGCTCCTCCGCCATGTCACCAGGCTTCCTTTTGGTGACACAGCTCTGGACCAGGGGCCTAGCCCTCAGTGACACGGGCTCCTCGTTGGTCCCCGTGGCTTTGGACCAGAATCCCGTGCTATTGCCCCGTGATGGGCGGCGGGTGGCAGCGTGCATTTGTTCTGCGTGCTGGTGACTGTCACACGTGCTTCCTGCAGGAGGGCTGGAGGGCCCCGTGCAGTTTGGCAGAAGCCCAGTTTGCCTGTGGGCACATGAGCCTCCTAAGTACACCATGTCTCAGGGCATCAGACCAGATGACCCCCGAGGCCCCATTGTTGAGCTGAAAACTGCTCCTGCTTCCTGACCTGGGGCGTGCCTCCTTGAAATAAGGGAGAAGGCGAGTGGAGTTTGGGAATGTGCTTGGATGCCCCGGCAGATGGGTTGGATTCAGAATGCAGCTGATGTAGGTGGCCATGTCTTTCCAGGTTCTGCTTCTCTGCAGAAACACTGCAATTCCTTCTCTGTGTGCGCACATGTACACGTGTGTGTAGAGAGAGATGCAGTTACTGTATGTGTATGTGCATTTACATATGTACCTGTGCATGTATTCCCACGTGTGTGTGTGTGTGTGTGCTCGTGCGCGCGCACATATGTGAGGTCATGATTACAATCCCTGGACACTGGGAAAGGGCCCGAGGTGGTGTCCTGATTTTGTGGGCTCTGTGTCCCTGGGAGAACCCATCTTCATTGGAATGTTTGTCCTAGTTGGGTCCTTCTAGAACATTCTCCAGTCGTGGCCCAGGCCGCTTTCTGACCAGCCACCCTCCTGCTCCTGTCCTCACTGCCATTCCCCAGTCCTGTTGCTGTGTTTTCTGATGCAGCCATGGCAGCAGACGACCTGCGTCCACGGGCTGTTTGTGGTGCTTTTCTCTTGGATTCCTGTCTGCTGAGCAGATCTTCGCTCTAAACCTGCCGCATGCCAGCACTGGGACGGCAGAGATTCACGGCGTACGGTCCTTCCCAGAGGAGCTCATTTTCTAGTTGGAAGACGGCTGTCTAGACAATAATGTTCATGTGACAGAACTGGGCCCGGGATGGAGACGGCTGTCGGGGTGGCTCAGGGAGGGAGTCCCTGGTTTAAGTGCTGCGCGCAGCAGCCGGGGCCCTCAGCCGTGGCACTTGCCCCAGGGAGGATGGGCCTCCTTCCCTCTGGGCCCTGCCTCGCCGGCCGCCTCTCCCCCACCGAAGCCATGCCTGGTGGGCTCTAACTGCCATTACCTTACACGGTGAGGGAGAGGGAAGAGAAATGCAGGGCAAGTCCCCAGAGTGGGCACCTTTCACGCTAACAGAAGGAGCGACATGCGGACCGAGGTGCCCTACCACGTCTGTCCCTGCAGTAGCTGTGCCAGCCGTGAACTCATGGCGGAGGCTGGGCCTCCCGGAAGGATGGGCACGGAGCTAGAGGCTGCTTGGAGGCAGAGCTGAGGCCTCGCAGGGGCCGTGGGAGGGCGCGGCTTGAGAGCCTGGACCGGCCCCAGTGAATACGAGCCCACCGGCCATGGTCCCAGGCTCTCTGGAGTTCATGTCAGTGGTTGAAGCACTGGGACAGGCTGCCGTCCCGCGCGGCATGCGGGTGTGCAGTGGCGGTGCGGGCGCCCTGGGGCCCGGGGGTGAATGCGCTCTAGGCCACGCTGCCTGTGACCTGAACCACTGCCGGCCCGAAGACTTTCCTGACCGTCTTCCTTTCTTTGCAGGTCGCTCACGGAAGACCGTTTGTCATGGCACTCAGCTCCGTATCTGCCAGCTGAGAACAGTTCACAACAATAGTAGAAGAACTCAGGAAGTTCGGTTGCTGTTTAGATATTTTGTCGTTTTTTTGCCAAATTCTGAGCACTGAAATTAAACATATAGAAGACAAACAGTTGGTGCGACTCCAATTAGTTTTTGACGTCAGCTTTGTTAAGGGATGATTGACGAAAGATTGTGAGATGCTTGAGTTTTCGCGGCGCCATGACGTGTGTACGTGTTGTGAGAGGGTCCCCGCCGTCTGGCGGGTTACCTTCTGTCACGTCACGGAGCCGCGGTGGGGACGGTTCAGGTCTGTTCTCTCAGCAGAGTCCGTCACCCACTCATGGTGCTGACTGCGACCACTGTGTTGACATGGGGAGTGTGCCTTCCTGCCGCCCCGTGCCCGCCTCTCTGCCCGGACTCTGTGTCTGGGACACGCACCTCTGTGGTTCTGTTACAGATTTTTTGATTCCACAGACACATGATGCCTGAGGAATTTGTCTTTCTCTTGTCATCTCACTTAGCATGAGGCCCTCAAGGTCCATCCAGGTGGCTGCAGATGGCGGGATGGCAGGGTGACATGCTGGCGTGCGTGTGTGTGGGTGCGCGCGTGCATAAGTATGGATTCACACATCTGCTGGCTCTTTTTTTTTAATTTTTTGTAATGTTTTTAATTTACTTTTGAGAGACAGAGAGAGACAGTGTGAGCAGGAGAGGGTCAGAGAGAAAGGGAGACACAGAATCGGAAGCAGACTCCAGGCTCTGAGCTAGCTGTCAGCACAGAGCCTGACGCGGGGCTTGAACCCACGAACCATGAGATCATGATCTGAGCTGAAGCTGGAAGCTTAACTGACTGAGCCGCCCAGGTGCCCCTGCCGGCTCTTCTTTATTCATCTACCGATGGACACTTACACTGTTGTTATAATGGCTCAGATTTCTTATTCAAGCAAAACATCCCATTTACTTATACATCTTTATGTATAAGTTAACATTCAGTGTTTAATCATGTGTATTTATTCGTTAGGTATTTTATTTATTTATGAAAATGCCCTCAAGATTAATAACAAGTTTTTAAAAAATATTTTTAACGTTTATTCATTTTTGAGACAGAGGGAGACAGAACATGAGTGGGGGAGGGGCATAAAGAGAGGGAGACACAGAATCGGAAGCAGCTCCAGGCTCCGAGCTGTCAGCACAGAGCCCGATGTGGGGCTCGAACTCATGAACTGTAAGCTCATGACCTGAGCCGAAGTCGGACGCTTAACTGACTGAGCCCCCCAGGCGCCCCTATTGACAAGTTTTAAAAGATACTGTAACTGCTCCTCCCATAACAAATATATTCTCATTTCTCCCTTTTTTGAGATTCTGAAGATTATCGCTGAACATTGGGCATATCCTCTTTTACATATGCTTGCTGTGTCAATTATTAGGAATCATCCATGCTTTGGGCTTGAACGTTACCCAGTAAGGATCGTATTTGAGAAGCTGGAAGAGATTACTACGGACCCTGTTTTGTGGCAGGTGACACGTGTGTCTGTGATGCACAGGCCTCTTTAGGTCCAGAATATGGTTTCGGTTTGTTAAGTGGGAACTCCTTCTGGGGAAGGGTGGGAAGGCAGGAGGACATGGAGACTGTGTCCCTGTCACCGTTACGGACTCGTACAAGGGGATGACCATGAGCCAGCAGGTTGTGAACACACATTAGCTCCGGGACTGGTGGCGCGTCCACCCCTTAGGGTCCAGGCACGGTGCCCGGTGGTGGTTTGAGGCAGCAGTGGGTGTGGTGTGGGAAGGCACCGTGTGTCCCCACACCTGGGGGAGGCGGGCGAGGCTGGGGTGCTCCAGGCCACAAGGCCCCAGTCAGCCCCGGGAGGGTTCAGGCAGTGAAAGGCCACGAGAAGGCCCTGGTGGTGGGTCGTTAGCTGGGAGTCGTCCGCAGAGACCTGCACTGTGGTGGCTCCCTAGCGCTGCTCTGCAGGAGGTGGGCGAGAGGCGAGAGTGAGGCAAGGGGGGAGGCTTGCTAGGACCCCTGTGACCCAGGTGGCGGCTGGCATGGGGAGGAGCGGAGACAGGGAGCCCCAGGAAGGTGGGTGCCAGCAGGACCTGTGCCTCCTGGTCCAGTGGACGTGGATCGGAAGAGGGAGGGACCCAGGTCGCCAGATCCTGCTCGAGCCTTAGGAGGTTGTGCTGGCAGGACCCAGGCCACGAGGCTGGAGACAGGTGCACGCGCGACCTCCGGGCTCTGATGCCCATGAGCCTACGGGTCGCCCACGTCCAGGACACGTTGGTACTGTGGGGCATTGGCGGGGTCTCGGCCGGGGCTGCTTTGGGAAGGTGTATCCGGCTGAATCCAGATCCCCTTCTGGGTGTTAATTCTGGTGGAAGCGGGGACTCAGATTTTCTGGGAAAGTCCTCTGGTGAGAAAAGGGGGGGCCTGAACCAAACTCCATGACGACCATCATTTACGGGCAGGGGTGTTGGGAAGAAACGGGGGGTGGGGTGCCATTGGCGTGTCAGGGAAGCCGCTGGAGGGATGCTGTGGCTGTCTCGTCCCTCGGCTGAGGGGTCCCTTTCTCCTCTGTGGCTGGAGGCTGCTGCAGGGCCAGGCGAAGCCTCAGGAGACCCCGATGGCAGTGGTTTCACTGACGACACTGAGAGCGGACTTGAGGGGAGGGAGGGCTGGCACGTGGGCCTGTGTCTCAGACGCCCCCTCGCCGGACTCACGGGCTCCCCTGGTCCTGCTTTGTGCACTACGGATTTTGTCCGTCCTTAAAATGTGGACTAGAAGCTCTAGTTTTAGAACATCTACCCCAACATGTTTTTCCAAAAAATGCTTTTAATTTTGATCTGCAGTACTGTGTACTTGTAGTGAGTTAACTTATGTGCCGCTGGGAACGCGTAGACTAAGTCAGGACACTTACTCTGTATCTTGTTTTGGTTGCTTTGCTGTTCTAGAGGGTGAAGGCAGTCACCATGGTGATGTCCCCACGTGGCGGCCACCATCTAGCGGGTCACGTGGGTAAGGTTGTGTTCATTGACCTGACATACGCCAGAGCCCCTCATGCCGCCGTGCGGCCATACGGGGAATCCACTGTCTCTCCTGGAGGAGAACAGTCAAAACAGAAGGAAGTTCAGGCCTCGGGTGCTAGAGGCCCTGATGGCAGGTCCGGGAAAGGGCCCCTGGTCCCGCATGCCCGCCCTCCGTCCCCCACGGCATCCTGCTACATGTAAGTCGTTTTGCTGTTTCAAGAAACAGTGATGTTTACAGAAGCTGGTTCTCCCTCGTGGCCGCAGTCCCCGGCCCCTGAGTTCTCAGGGTCCTCTGGCCCCGGCGGAGGAGCCGCTGTTGCTTGAGCAGATGCTGCCGTGGCGTCGACCAGGCTCTGCCCCACATTTTGTCCTGGGTCACGACGCTATCTCTGCCTCGCTTACCACGTCGCAAAGTCGGTTTCCTGTGCAGCAGAGTCTGCAGAAACCAGGACTGTGAGGACGTCTGTTTTCTTGACGCTCCAGTCAGGTGGCCCAGTGGCCGTGCCCAGGCGGTCTGGGCTGCCTCTTCCTGAGGATGCCAGTCAGTGGTGGCCGGGCCTCCGTCCGACCTGAGCCCGCGGCGGCTGGGCGTGCCGACGTCCAGCACTGCATCGGGTGGTGCGGCTGAGTTAGAAACGTGCCAGTGAGGGTGTTGTTACAAGTGTGATTGTGCCCAAATCAAGATCATCACGACTCGTAGGCTCCCCCACTTCCCTTGCGCCCAGTCCTGCTGAAACAGTCTCACGATTAGGAGTAGGTTCCCTGATGGCCAGTGTTTGTCAGACTGCTTCCCAAGTATGGGTCTTTAACCCGAAGGAAGCCAGTTTGCCGTCAGCGTCGAGTCTGTCCGCTCCGTGAGGCCTCCCAGAGGTGTGTGCCGACGAGGGTGGCGTCCTGCCCCGGGGGCTCGGCCAGCCGTGGGGCGGCTGCCCCCTGACTCAGCGCAGCCCGGGAATCCGGGTCAGCTCATTTACAGGTGACGGGCATGCGTGTGGTGCGGGGACGTCCGCTTTGTGCCTGGCAGTGAATCCCGGCACCCCCGCGGGTCGGTGTCCCTGGAGGGTCGACGCCCTCCTGGCTGGACAAAGGCCCAGACAGGCACGCGAGCGCCTCTGAGTCCATCTGAGCCAGACGAGGTCACAGGGACCCTCGTATGCTCCCGTTCAGCTTACACCGAGGGCGACGGCGTGCAAACTCACAGCACGATTTTATTTTGTGGATTAGACGATTCCTGGTCTATTTCTCCTTTAGGCCCGTGCGTGCTGAAGAGGTCGCCGTGCCTGAGACGTGACGAGTTGGAGGTGGACAGCGCCCCCGGGTCCGTGTTCACTCTCCACCATGCACCGCTCTGGCTTTGGTTGTGGCCTTGACTTGCCACCGAATGCGGACAGCACCTTCGTGGAGGGTGGCGCTTCTGTGTGCCCCTCTGGGAAGTGCCCTGTTGTCCCCAAAGCACCGTGGTCCCGCAAGTCACACTGCGTAACCGCACGGGTGTCAACGGAGAAGCACTGTTCACGGGGCTGCGCTGGACCTGGCGGCGTTGAAGGCTGCTGACGTGGTCACGCCTCCGTCTGCTGCCGTGCGTTGTGTTCCGGCAGCTGCGGGCAGGGGCTCTCGTGGCTGTTGGGTGCGTCTGAGGGAGGCGTCGGTGGCGCGGCCGGCCTCCCAGGAAACGCCCTGGCTCCGTGCGTCCTGCACACACAGGAGTGGATCGTGCGCGTGAGCCCCCGGTGCGGGGAGCGGCCGCTTACACGGACGGCGAACGTGCACTCCTGTGGCCTAGAACGTCTCACGTCAGCCTGCTTCCACAGCAGACGCGGGTCAGCAGCGGAGGAGGAAGGCCTGGCTGAGGCCACACGGCGGTGAAACTCTGACGTTGGGGCCAGACCAAGCCCGTCACCCAGACTGCGCTCCTGGTACAAAAGCACACATTTGTGTGGTAGTTACGGGGGTTCACGGGCACAGTGATGGGACATGGGGAAGGGAAGGTGCCCCCCCCATGCCGGGTTGACGGTAGACCTCAACAACATGTCCGGCACCCAGGACCCTGCACCTGCTGGGCCCCCTTAAACGGGGAGTTGGGGTGGTGGTGGGGGGAGATGATATGCTAAGGCACGCGCGTGAGCGTGAGGGCGTTCCCCTGGGGGGCTGTTCCCGGGGCGCCCGGGGCGGGCCATGAGCGTGGGCCTGGTGAGCGCGTCCAGGCCGTGAGCTCGGTGCTCGGGAGGGGACCGTGGGCTTGTGTTGCGGGCGAGAGGAGACAGCGCATTGGAGGGGCGAGTGCTGGGAGCTGGGATGTCAGTGTGTGAATAGAGGTGTGAATAGAGTAATGCGATAAAATAGAATAACAAAATATGATAAGTAATTTGCTTACAGTTTTCGTGCCGTCAGGGTCCACGCCCAGGCCTGGGAGTCAGGGGGTGCGGTGCCCCGAGTCTCTTATTTGGTGCACTTCTGCGCCCCACAAAATACGGTGTTTTCAAGGCCTTCGAGTACAGTTCTTCCCTTGAAGACCTGTTATCCCTGAGTTTGGCCGAAGGGGAACGTGCGACGTGGCCCCTTCGTGGCCGTTTAAATACCAGGCTGACGGCGTCTGCTGCTGTGACGAGCATGGGGAGATGTTTTGTAAGTCACATCGCCGCCCCCGCTCCGGGTTTCCGACTCACCAGGTGCGGGGGGCCCTGGGGACAGGCGATTGATTGCATTTTGTATTTTTTCCAATAATTAATTGTATTTAATAATACAATAATATTTACAATACTATTGCAATATTACAATAGAATGTTAATAATAATTGATTGTAATCTTGCCAGTGTCAGGAGATGCTGACATGACCGTGACCGTGACTGATAGCCACGGGTCTGAGCCCAGCTTGCGGGCAGCACGGTGACTCAGAGGCGAGGGAAGCCCAGTGCAGGGCTTGAATAGGCAGCTTGACTGTGTTATCATCGTGAGCTGTGAGCACGTGGTGAACGGTGTGCGGCCGGTGTGGTCATGTGCGTGGGGTGCTCTGCGCCTTTGAGTGCAGGGCTGGCTCCCCCCTCCCCCAACACCTGTCCGAGGTCACTTCATCAGACACTTGAGGCTCTTGTTTTGTTGCAGGAGGGTCACCGTGTGGATGATTGAGCCGGATGGTGTCTCCTCTCCGTGCTGCTGGGCCCAATTCTGGGGTGTTCTGTGCAAGCACGACCCGGGGTCGCAGGGTGGGGTTTGCTGTGCTGGGAAGCGTCCAGCACCACTGTGACCACTCCCCGGACTTTCAGGGAAGAAACTAGAAAGACACCTGCGGTCTCCAGTGGTATTTTGTATTTCGCCTCCCCAGGGCCTCTGTTAGACACCAAATCAGAAATCAAGAGACAGAGTGAGATGATTCTTTAAAAACGTTTTTTAAAAATATTTATCTTAGAGCACAAGTGGGGAGGGGCTGTGGCAGAGAGAGAGGGAGACCCAGAATCTGAAGCAGGAGAGTAAGACAATTCTTAAACAGTATTTTATGGGTGTTATATACTAAGTTGGCTGTAATTCCCAAGAAGTAACTCTATTCTGAGTTCGCTAATTGGGATGAACCGGTTAGGCGTTTAATGTCACTGCTGCCATCCCTCTGTGTTTGTTCCGAGGAGCCTGTGGAAGGAGTCCTGCAATTCCGGCAAGGGCCGGAAGCCGGCGAGGTCGGCAGCCGTGCAGGTGGAAAAAGGACCGTGTGCAGACACGGACCCCTGCATGTCCGTTCACGTGTCAGCACGGACACAGACCCCTGCGTGTCCATTCATGTGTCAGCGCGACAGGGCCCCCCGCATGTCTGTTCATGTGTCAGTGCGACAGGGCCCCCTGCATGTCTGTTCATGTGTCAGCGCGGACATGGACCCTCCGCATGACTGTTCATGTGTCAGCGTGGACACGGACCCCCAAGTGTGTCCATTCATGAGTCAGCGTGGACACGGACCCCTGCATGTCCGTTCACATGTCAGCACAGACACAGACCCCTGTGTGTCCGTTCATGTGTCAGCGCGACAGGGCCCCCTGCATGTCTGTTCATGTGTCAGCGCGGACATGGACCCTCCGCATGACTGTTCATGTGTCAGCGTGGACACGGACCCCCAAGTGTGTCCATTCACAAGTCAGCGTGGACACGGACCCCTGCATGTCTGTTCACGTGTCAGCGTAGACACGGACCCCCGCGTGTCTATTCATGTGTCAGCACGACAGGGCCCCCTGCGTGTCCGTTCACGTGTCAGCACGGACATGGACCCCCACATGTCCGTTCATGTGTCAGTGCGACAGGGCCCCCCGCGTGTTCGTTCACGTGTCAGCATGGACACGGACCCCACACGTGTCTGTTCACATGTCAGCATGGACACGGCCCCCCGCGTGTCCATTCACGTGTCATCAAGTACACGGCCCCACGCGTGTCCGTTCATGCATCAGCACGGACACGGGCGCCGCGTGTCCATTCACACATCAGCGCGGACACGGCCCCCCGCATGTCTGTTCATGTGTCAGCAGCCTCTTGGCCAGGAAATCACGCTGTTGTACGTGAACGTGGCAAGCAGCCAGCTCCCACAGCTGTGGCGATCGCGGAGTCTGGGTGCGCTGCTGCGCTTGCACGGGATGTGCGTGTCCATGTGCGTTGTGTCCAGCCTGGTGCCCCTGACGACCCAGCCTGGCAGCGATCTTAGGGTGGAACACTTGTGACCCCGCAGAAATGTGTGTCAGCCCCAGTTTCCTCATTTATGGATGGAAACAGTGACGCCTGCCTGGTGCACTCACTACCACACTGGCCGTGCGTGAAACCCGCGTGAATAATCCACGTGGAATTGCTGGCCCGTGGGGCTTGGAGGTGCTTTGTGCTGGGGGGTCATCCTCCGACGGGAGGGATGTAAGCCCCCGGGGGACCCTGCTTCCCTCCTTGCTGACGAGGAGACGCCCTTGGCCAGCTCACGTGTCTCCCGTGCACAGGGGCTGCGTGATGTCTGTCAGTAAACGGTCAGGACATGTCGGAGCCCCTACCTGAGTTACTCTGCACTCGGGACACGACGAGAGACCAGAACTCTTCCTGTGTCTGGGGAACGGTGCAGAACGGATGTCTTCTGTAGGGAGAACTCTATCTTTGACCCTGAATATGGTTCATTTAAAATAAAATTTAAATGCAGAATGTAACTGTGGGATCAGGTCAGTTTTGGGACAGGAACTGGATTGCGTTTGTGTCTCATTTTCTTGATTTACTAAGGAAGGAAGGGCTGCCCCCGGGCCCCGGCCCGGCTCCTCCCGGCAAGAACCGTCCCCTCATTAATCTCTGGACACGCAGCACGTGCTCGGGGGTGCGCTGGGCCCTCCGTGCCCGCCTGTGGGGGAGCCGGGTGGAGCCGTCCCCACACGCCTCCCCCAGCTGGCCAGCTCGGGCCTGACCCCGTCTTGATGCACAGATGCCGCTCCCTTAGGTCCGTGCAGTCCTTCTCCTTCCCTTGCTTCACAGGGACGCGGAGTCCGGGAGGGTTCGCACGGCTGTGAAGGTGCGGGGGGCTCGGCCGCCCTGTCCGACCGCCGGGCTCGGGGACCTGTGTGTTCACTGCTTCTGCCTTCCCGCTTACCCCTGACGTCCTTTCTGGTTGCTGTTTTTGCGCTGAGAGATCGCATGTGCCCCGTCGGCTGTGGGCGGCCGGCAGACCGCGATGCTGAGTGCGGCCGAGGAGGGACGGAGGTGTGCCTCCCCCCGCTCTGGCCTTGCCCTTTGAGCTGGGAGCAGAGGCCTCAGCGGCAGGTGTTTCTCCAAGGTGCCGTCGGGGAGCCGGTGGGCAGGGCTGGGGGTGCGGGCGGCGGCAGGGACCTCATGGGGGACACTTGCCCTCCAGCGCAATCCCTGCTGCCACTCGGGCCCTCCAAGACCTCACTGTAGGCGCAGCTGGACCCCCACAAATATGGGAGAGTCTCCATGCTGTCAACGCCCGGCCCCGGGATGAGCACGGTCTGTGGGCATTCAGGGCTGGAAAGCGGATCCTCTGAGAGTTAGCTGCTCAGGTGTCTGCGTGTCCCCTAGATGGAGCCGTGTCCCTGCCTTGTGGAGCTTGGGGACCCAGGTACGTCACACGGGGTCTTTGTGGCCTGGGTGTGCACAGACTGCAGACTCTGGGCAGACAACTGACTGGGGGCAGGGGCAGGGGGCAGAATCTGGTGTTTCCCAGATGTGCACAACCCCACACGGGCGAAGTCTGTCCCCATGGGCCACCCGGGACTGACGGCTTATCTGACAGGGCCTCTGGACGTCAGGGCCGGTGGGGAATGCGGTGTCCACCGTGTGCATCACGGCATCCCCAAGGTCATGACCTGCGTGGTAGCTAACCAGCAACGTGATCCCTGCGAGAGCCAGGTGTCCGCTGGATCCCGGGGTCCTGGCTCACAGCCTGCCCTGGACCGCACTTCTGACCTTGAATCCCTGTAGAACACTCACTACCTGGGAAAAGCGAGCCCTCCGAGGAAAGTGTTTTGTGTGTGGTGTGTGAGAGATGACCGCAAGGAAAACCCTGGGGTGCCGGTGGGTGAGTGCTTCCCAGTGAGCCCCAGGGGCTGTGTGCGGGGTGGACAGGGCGGACGCACAGGCGGCCACAGGTGGACAGGGTGTCAGGACATGCTGCTCGATGCAGGGAAGAGACCAGGGGCCGTGCCAGTGCAGCCCCAGGGGAGCACGAACGGGCCGCTTCTCTGGGATCTCCAAAGACCCACGAGAGCTTCCCGACCCACAGGAAGGGAGGCGGAGCACAGACGGGTCACAGGCGCCCCCTGTTGGAGGTGGGAGAGGCCCGGGAAGGCGCCTGGGGCCAGCGGTGCCGCTCAGGGGCAGGGACGTGACGGGGCAGGGGCAGGGGGCAGCAGCAGGTGCAGGCGTGGGGCTGGAGTGGAAGCCTGTCGTGTGAGCAGCCGTGAGGTGTGCGCATGCCCGTGTTCCGGGTGCACAGAGGGTCCGGGCGTCTCCCGTGCCTGCGGGGCTCCTGGCCCTGGACCAGGACGGGCGGCGGCACAGCGGTCTGAGAACAGACCCGCGCATGGCAGGTGTGTGTCTGTAGCCGGGCTGTGAGATGGCGGGGGAGGGGCCCCATCTCCAGCCGCCGCGGCCTTGCTGGGCTGCTTGTGCCCTTCTCCTTGAAGCCACGTGGACAGAGGGCTGGGCAATGGCTGTCAGGTTGTGCTGTCACGTTGGACACCTCAGGGGCCCCTGTTCACGTAGTTCCAGCTCAGGGGTGCCGGTGGGTGAGTGCTTCCCAGTGAGCCTTGGGGGCTGTGTGCCTCGTCACGTGGTCCTTTCCCCGCCAGCATTTCGCCTAGAGTGCAGCTTCGATGTAATTTTGATGGACGGGCTGCTGGGCCTAGCACCTGACATACAGCAAGCCCTTAAATAAGGTCTCTGGGTGTGGTGCCAGGAGAATGGAGTCCCCACGACTGTGCAAGGTCAGGAGTGTCCCAGATCATATGCCTGCCCGTCTCTGGATTCGTCATGTTTGTGTGGCAATCCCGGTACCATGAGCTCGGCCCCCCTTTGGCCCCTGCCCACACGCAGCGGCCTGAGGCTGGGATTGGGCATGGAGCTGCGCACGTGGCCTCCAGCCTTAAATGCAGCCTCACAGCAGAGGGCCGGGTCCCAGGCTTCTCTGGAACGTTGGCTTGGACGCCCCCTGCCCAGATGTTCAAGCCCCCTGCTCGCGAAGCGTCAGGTCCGTCTTCTGAACTACCGCACCTGCCGACACGCAGTCTGCGAGGACCTCTGTCCCGCTGCCTCCTCTCCGCTTCTTGGGCTCCTGTCCCTCCATGCCTGCCCCACCCGCCCTGACAGCCACTGAGGGCTCCCTGTGATCCCTGTGACCCCCAGCGGTCCCAGCCGATGCCCGTGGGGCCCTGCCGCCTCCCCCGCTGTCGCCCCCTTCTCTCTGGGCTCTGCCGCGGCCGCAGCACTTGCCTCCCCTCTCCCCTTCTTACCCACTCTCGGTGCCCGCCCCCGTGGACGTGGGCCTGGCTGTGTGGTGGGAACTCCAGTCCGAGCTCAGGCTTGAGCCCTCCCTGCACGTCTCCGCTCAGCACGAGGCGGAGGCTGGCATGGCACTGTCCGAACCAGCGTCCTCTGACTTGACCCCCTAACTGTGGTTAACTGATGTTAACTAGTCAAGGCTAACTAAAGTTAGCTAACTATGGCTAACTAGCCATGGCTAAATAAAGTTAAGTGTGATCAGCTATGATTAATTAACCGAAGCTAAATGGTCAACCAAGGTTGACTAGCTAAGGTTAACTCAGGTTAACTAACCAAGTTTAAGGTTAACCGAGGTTGACTAGCTCAGGTTAATCAAGGTTATCTAACTAAGGTTAATTAAGGGAGGACAGCCTGGGAGTCTGAAGCCTTTCACCCTATCAAGTCCCATCTGACCTAGTTTCAAACTGTCCACGTGCCTCTTGGCTCCTCCCATGATCCGGATCCACGCTGCTGGCCCCTCCCCTGGCTCTTCTGCCTCTGTCTTTAACCCGGTCTCCACCCAGCAGCCCTGGGATGCTTCAGGGACGTGACCGGTCAAACACGCCTTCGGATAAAACCCAAGGGCTTCCCAAGAAGGAGCCTGGAGAAACCAACGTCCCAGTGGCCCGCCAGGCTGACATGGTTGCACCCAGCTCGCGCCCTGGGCTGGGGGTCCTCCCTTCTCACTGGGCCCTGGCTTCTGTGCTTTCTCCAGGCGTGCCTGGCTGGCCCCTGCCTGCTGTCCCTGCAGGTGTGTGCAGGACCTGGCCCCCCCCGCCCCCCACCGCGGGCGTTCCCGGGCCTGCACGCCAATCGCGCTTCCTCTCCGATGCCCTTACCAGCACTCCACTCACCGTAGTGGGCTCCGCCTCTTCTCTGTCTACGCATGCGGAGCGGAGCCGATGGGCTTCATTCGTTGTTGCCTTGAACTGGAAGTCAGCTCCTCGGGACTTCTGTGCAGCACCCGGAAGAGAGGGGCGTGGCAGGTGCCCGATAGATCCTTGCTGAAGGAAGGGTGCGAGGCGCTCTGGGGCCCGCGGAGAGCCACACAGTCCCCGTCAGGCCCGAGCGTGCGGCCCAGGCTTCACGGCGCTGGGCCAGGCCTGTCTAGGCGGGGGGTGCAAGAGGTCGGACTAGACCCTTGTTGCTTTTACCCGGAAAAGGAGCAGTACACGGGCGTGTGCAGGGGGCTGCTCATCAATCCTACTGAGGATTTCTGTACTGAAAATAATGAAAAGCAACCCAGCAGTATAAAAGCTGTCCAGTTGCTAGTAAATTAGTAGCAAATAGAATAAAACCAGGCATTAGCAGAAACATTATTTTTGAAGCATAATGTGATTTTAATTACCTTTATTTCCTTACCACTTTCATTTCTGTATTGCCTTTAATGCAATCTCTAATTCCACAGAACAGAATCTGTGCGTTATAAAAACATTTGCTTTGCTGTTTTCCATAAAAAATGTCAAAATTTATGTCTTACCGTGGTGCACGCTCAATTTCACGGCTAGCCTGGAGGTAGTTTCTTTTTTGGTTTTGGATTTGTGACCCCGATGCCCGCCAGCCCCCCAGCCGCCACACAGGTGCAACCCGGGGTATTTGCAGAAACAGCACTGGCTCCCTGAAACGCCGTCTGCAAAAGAAAGTGGTGTAGATGTCACAGAGGGCCCAAGCAGTGAGACACCGGAGTGTGGGCTCCAACGCTTCGGTGCCTGCCCTGCACACACTCTCTCCACCGCAGTAACTGGTGTGTCAGTGTGCGTCACCTAAGCTGCCCACCAGCGAGCCGCCACCTCTCCACCTGGTGTTGGTATCCTGCCTGCAGCCGGTCCCTGGAAGACAGTGAGGTGTGAAGCTGGTCCCCGGAGGACAGTGAGGTGTGAAGCTGGTCCCCGGAGGACAGTGAGGTGTGAAGCCGGTCCCCGGAGGACCCTGCGGTGTGAAGCCGGTCCCCGGAGGACAGTGAGGTGTGAAGCTGGTCCCCGGAGGACAGTGAGGTGTGAAGCCGGTCCCCGGAGGACAGCGCGTGTGAAGCCGGTCTCCAGAGGACAGCGAGGTATGAAGCCAGTCCCTGGAGGACCGTGAGGTGTGAAGTCGGTCCCCGGAGGACCGTGAGGTGTGAAGCCGGTCCCCGGAGGACAGTGTGGTGTGAAGCCGGTCCCCGGAGGACCGTGAGGTGTGAAGCCGGTCCCCGGAGGACCGTGAGGTGT
>NC_043700.1:510916-517774 GCF_006229205.1 Suricata suricatta | reverse complement strand
GAGGACAGCACATGTGAAGCCGGTCCCTGGAGGACAGTGTGGTGTGAAGCCGGTCCCTGGAGGACCATGCGGTGTGAAGCCAGTGCCTAGAGGATGGCAGGTGTGAAGCCAGTCTCAGAGGACCCTGCGGTGTGAAGCCAGTCCCCGGAGGACAGTGCATTGCCGCCTCCCAGCAGATCCCTAGGGACAGAGAGCCTTGTGGAATGTGGGACTTGTGGTTTATTGAGTTTCCTGCTAGGTGTGGAACACCCCCGAATCCCCCACTAGGGGCTGAGCATTGGTGTCAGTGCCTTGTCCAGAGCGAGTGTGCGGTGCTTTTCACAAGATTGGAAAGACCTGTTCTGCATCTGCTTTTCTGCTTTATTAAAGCGATATGTAATTTTCTGACAACAGCTGTACAAAGGCATAATTCACATGCTGTAAAATTCACCCATTTCCGCTCCACTGTTCACTGGATTTCAGCGTATCCACAGACTCGGCAACCATCACCAGTGTCTAATTCCAGAACATTTTCATCACCCGCAGAACAAGTCTGGGGCCAGAAGTGGCCGGTGCTCACTCTCCCCTCCCCAGCCCCCGGCAACCCATGTACCGTCTCCACAACATAGCCTGTTTTGGGCATTTGGCACAAAAGGAATCGTGGTCTTTGGTCTGGCTTCTTTCACTTGGTAAGGCTTCAAAGCCTGTGTGTGTTTTCGTATGTATTAGTACTTTTTTCTTGCCAAGTAAAATTCCATTGTATAGATACACCATGCTGTATTTGTTCACATTTGTCAACTGACGGACGTTGTGCATTTAGAGAACGCTGCTCTGGACAGCACGTATGCGGACCTACGATTGCAGTTCTTCCGGGTGTGAGCCGGGGGCGGTGATGGCTGCTCTCAGAGTCCCCCTTGTGTTGTGGGATCCCCAAAGCACTATACTTGATGTTCCAGCAGCAACACGGCAGTATTCTGATTTCTCCACATCTTTGCCAACTCTTGCTATTCTCTGCGTCTTTTTATCTGACGACTGTGAGCAGGTGTCATTTTGTGGTTTGGGTTTGCATTTCTCTCATGTTGAACATCTTTTCACGTGCCTACTAGACATTTGAATACCGTGTTCATTCCGATATGGCTATTCAGCTTCTTTGCCCATTTAACATCTTGGGGTATTTGCCGTTTTGTTATTGAGTTGTAAGAACAGTATATTCTGGACGCATTTCTTGCTGGTTTGTTATTGGCGAATACTTGCTCCCATTTTGTGGATTAACTTTCACTTTCTTGATGGTGTGTTTGCAGCACAGGACTTGTGGATTTTGACAAAGCCCAGCTGACCTGTTTCTCTCTTGTATAACTTGCACTTTTTGATTCATACCTAAGATAACCTCGTGGAATCCATGGTCACAAAGACCTCTCCCGGGCTCTATTCTGAGAGTTTCCTGGGAGCCCTGCAATCCGTCTTGAATTGATTGTCCGTGCGGTGTGAGGTAGGAACCTAGCTTCATTTTTCTGCATGTGCTTTTCTAGTTGTCTGAGCACCATTTGTTGAAGACTCTTCTTTCTCCCAAGAATTGTCTGGGTATCCTGGTTAAAAACCACTTACAGGGGTTTATTTTTGGGCTTAGTTTTATTCCATTGATCTACAGGCCCCTCGTGTGTAAGGAGAGGTAATTTAACCTTTGTTTGAGCTTGAGCATCGCAGACCCTTTGGGCACCTGGAGGTGGCTGTACTGTGTGCAGTTTAGGCTCAGGGTTCCACCTGCCTGGGTCAGTTTCCACTAGAAACCACGGGCCTGGTTGCCATGCTCCCTAAAGGGCAAGCTCTTCATCTACAAGGTAAAATGCACGTTAAAGAATTGGCATGATGTTTAAGTGAGAAGCTGAATACAGTGTGTGCAGGCCGCTCAGAATGTGCCTGCTACGTGTCATTCAATCCTGCACACGAGCCTGTCATCTCTGCTCTATAAAGCAGGACACAAGGCTCACAGGAGTGCAGTCATCCGGGGCTGCAGGGCCAGCGCACAGGCAGCCACACAGGTAGAATCTGAGCCTATGTCCATGCCGTTCGTTCTGTTTTGCTGGGCGCCTCTTGCTACAGAGACCACTGATTTTGAGACCTCGCGCTCATGAGCCTTGTCCGCGTGGCTAGCCTCCGAGCGTGAAGGAGGCGTAGGTCTCCCTCGGAGCCAGGACAGTGTCCCGCCGTTCCTGGGACTGCTGCAGAGCGCAGTGCCGGGCGTGCTGGACCACGCAAGCCGGGTGAGCCGGGCGCAGCGCCCCGAGGTGCTGTCACAGCCGCAGGGGCCCCATGTCGACACTCGGGTCTCACCTGCTGTCCCCCTTTCTCTGTAAGATGAGAAGCTGGAATTACATATTCCCCTAGGTTCTCTCTGACTTTAAAATTCAACGTGCCCATAAATATGAGTAAGTGATTTTCACGACTATATTAAAATGACGTGAACAGACTGAAAGGCAGAAACATAGCAGTGGTGTTATGGCTTGAGTCCCGGCTAGAACTTAAATTTTCAGGAAATACAATAAACTAGAGGATGTTCCGGATGTGATTGATAAGAGATTGACAGAGTTCTGCGTCTGTCATCATGAGTTCCCTTCCTATTTCAGGGTAAAGTCCCACAAATGTATCCTAGGGGAGTGATTCTGAGCAGGATGTCATCAATAATTTGATAAAAGACTATTGAACGTCTCTCTGAATTTTTGTACTATAAGGATTTTATATTCATTATCTCTTAAGTTACTGGGGAAAAATTTGCAGTGACATTGTGAGTAACGTTAAAAATGTAAATGTTGAGGGGCTCCTGGGGGGCTCCGTCAGTCGGGCGGCCCCCACTGTTGGATTCAGCTCAGGTCATGATCTCATGGTTTGTGGGTTTGAGCCCTGTGTCAGGCTCTGCTGACAGCTTGGAGCCTGCTTGGCTCTCATATTCTCCGCTCGCTCGCTCGCTCTCTCTCTCTCTCTCTCTCTCTCTCTCTCTCTCTCTCTCGTGCTCTACGCTCCCCCTCAAAATAAGCAAACTAACATTAAAAAATCATAAATGTTGGATGTGATGACGTTTTCTCCTCTGTACTTTCGTGTCTTCATGGCCGGACATCTTCTCCATGGCTTCACAGGGTCCCCGGTTGGGATGCCACCAGCAGGGATGTTTGCCCAGCTCTGTCTATCTCCTCCCCAGTGCCACAAGAGGACGGACCTAACCTTTTTCCTTTTATTTGATCAGATTAAATTAACTGTGCTTGTCTCTGCGGTTATGGACAGAGTGCTTCCGCGGGAGACCCAGGGTGTCAGGAAGCGCGGCGGCTGCGGGGTCCCTCTCTGACTCTGGAACGCGGCACTGCCGAGTCGGGGCCGAGTTAGTGTCCGCCGCACACACATCCACACACAGCCGTGTGCGGCCACACGCGCTGACTGCTTCTGACGCCTTCAGGAAGCGAACTTGATTTCCAGGCCGCGTGCCGTCCTAGCTAACTTTTAAACGGACCCGTGTGTTCTAGGTGGACACATGCTGATACTTCACGTGTTCTTAGTAGTTGTGTCGCATTTCCTGTGCAGGTGAGATTTGTTTCCACCCAGTCCATGTTCTTGGTGTTTAAATTGCTTTCAGTGCTTCACTCTTCTGAGTAGCAACATCTAGGAGCATATTTGTGTTGAAATGCCTCACTCTTTTCTCAGAAATTCCTTTACAGTACAGATTCCTGCGGACTTCTCAGCAGGTCCGTGGAGGAGATGGAGAGAAGCTGTGTTTTTCATGTGCTTCTGACGGATTCTGCTGCAGCCTCAGAGGGGACGGTGACACCCGCTGCCTCAGAGGACGGGGTGTCCCAGGGCGGGCGTGGGCAGCTCGGGAGCCGCGGCCCCTGGAGGATGTCAGGGCTGTGCACTGCCGCACACAGGCGCCTGCCTTTCTCGCGACTCTTCCTCCCGGAGAGTTCGGGCTGCTCTGGGAATGTCAAAAGCAGCATGTGCCCGTGTTGTTTTGGACCCGGCCTCCTCCCTTCTCGATACAAGACTCCTTTATACTTGGGAAGAAGGCGGCAGGTGCCCGGGCGCACGCTGAGGAGTCCGCGTGGTTTCAGACCGTGGGCGCAGGTTTTATTTGATAGGGTTCCGTGTAGGATGGCATAGCAAGAACTTGTATTAAAGAGGCACAACAGAGACTTAGGCTGTTGTCACACGCAGAGAAGGGGTTTTGGGCCACCTCTGCTCAGGCACTAGCAGGGCCTCTGAGCAAGCCCGCAGCTCTCGGGGCCTTGACGGGCTCCTGAACAGGGAAGACGCAGCCTGAAGGGCCGTTGAAGTTGTTGTTTTATTTTTTAATTTTTAAAAATGTTTGGTTTTTTTTGAGAGAGAGTGAGCATGAGCGCTCACGCAGGGGAGGGGCAGAGAGGGAGGGAGATACGGAATCTGAAGCAGGTTCCAGTCTCTGAGCTGTCAGCACAGAGCCTGACACGGGGTTCGAACCCACGAACCCTGAGATCATGACCTGAGCCAAAATCGGACGCTCAACTGACTGAGCCACCCACGTGCACCAGATTTTGTGTTTTCATTCTGACAAGCTGTGTATTCGTGAAAGTAAGTGAGATTAAGTGGTTGGTTCACAAATATATTTCTTACATCATTTGTGCACATGGATGCTAGCTGTTCACATCCTGCCTACGGTAGGTGTCCCCTCCAAGGAGGCAAAAGGAGACCCCAGCCTCCTTCCCCCCAAATATACATCCTGCAAACAATGGCCGGACCCGGTCCCCAGAGCCTGCTGACCCAGCTTGGAGTACTTGGTGTGGCAGGGAGCTCCTGGGGTGTCCTGGCCCCCTGGACCCACTGCGCCTGCATGGCTGGCTGTTTGCCCCTGGCCCCATGGGTGTATGGGAGTTGGTCCGGGGCATCCACAGGCCCCCGACTGCTGAGGGATGCTCCCCTTTGCTTTTCTTCCATCGCTTCTATCCCTCCTTCATGTCCTTTCCAGAATCCCGAGGACTTAGGTTGCCTAAGGGGCATGTTCAGTGGTGGTCGAAAGTCCCCGATC
This sequence comes from Suricata suricatta, assembly GCF_006229205.1. Taxonomy (NCBI): domain Eukaryota; kingdom Metazoa; phylum Chordata; class Mammalia; order Carnivora; family Herpestidae; genus Suricata; species Suricata suricatta. The sequence goes on along the minus strand of NC_043700.1, from coordinate 512,751 downwards.
TCAGAGATTACAGGAGAGAGAAATGACTTTCCAGGTGACCAGAATGCCGGACAGTGCAGGGTGTGCTGTTTTGGAGCGTTTGCAGGAGGATCTGGAGGCGGGACCAGGGAAGAAGAGCGGATGGTCCTGGCGGTGGTCACCCCAGCCCAGGCATTGTGCAGGGGGACCGGCTCCGGCCGGGGCGTCTCCTGGGGGAGACGAACCCTGGAAGTGGGGTCGGGGTTCACTAGGCAGAGCCAGAGGGCGGCGGAGGGGAGTGAGTGCTTGGGCGTGTGACTGGCTTCTCTGGGAGGTCTGCCTTTCTGAGTGATGGGGTAATGTGGGTAATTCTCCCGGTTAGCCCAGGGCAGGGTGCTCAGGGGGCCTCAGGGACATGTAATGGGCTTGGCTGAAAGGCTGCAGTGCCAGCTTCCAAAAGGCCATTAGCATTTCTGGGAGACGTCCTGTGACACCTGGGTGATGACAGGTCTACCAGGAAGCTGGAAATCCTGTAATTCATCCGGTTTCTGTATTCGCACGGTGTCTTTGCCCACGTGCCTGTCTGTGCAGCAAAGCAAGGAGTGCCTGGGTTAAGCAAATATGTGAACCTATTGAGAGAAATGTAAATTGACATAATCAATAAATTTGCTTGCATTTCTTTTCATTGTAGAGTTATTATTTGATCAGGCCTCAGCATTTTCTGAGTCTGTGTTTACAGACATGAGGAGGCATCCATAATGTAGGTTGCTGTCTGCATTTTTGCAGCAGCAAAGCGATGCTTTATGTTTTGTGATTTCGGGTTATACAAAAAAATAGATACAGAAACACGGATGATGGGGAATCACATCACGTCCGATGTGGGATCCCGTCTCTCCTGCTGACCGTGATTCCCTTTGGGCAGATCCCTTAGTGTCGTCTGATCTCGGGCTCCTCATGTGCACGGTGCCTTCGCCCCGCAGCTCCTGTGAGGGTCAGGTGACACGAGTGGTTCCCACAGACTCCAAATCCGCCAGCAACTGAGCAGGTCCGCCCCGCGCCAAGGGAGCCAGGGGGGCGGGTGTGAGCGCTCAACTCCGTCCGAAGGCCGGATGCCTCAGAAAGCCAGCACGCGGAGCCCTGCTGACGGGCGGCTCTGGGGCAGGGATGGAAAGGGCACCCTGGGAGCTAGGAGGACGTCGCCATGGCAACGAAGGGATAACCGCCGTGGGTTGGCAGGCAGCGAAAAATCATTACAATATTTAAGAAACAAAACTTTAATAATTTATTTTCATTATTGTTGCTGTACTTTCCCCTTCTCGACAGAATGGGCTCTTGTTCTATTTATAGAAGCTTGTTCCGCGAGGCTTTCAGAGCGAGGGCTGTTGGGGTCGTAGTTTCCAGAAGATTAAAAGGGTCTTTTTGAGAGATTTAACTTTTCTTTGGGGTTTTCTAAGTAAAGAAGTCTATGGTTAGCGCTACAACCAATTTGGTGTTAGACGTCCACGTTTTCCTGGTTTCCGGTTTAACGTTTGACTCCGGGAAGCTGTTCATCACCGAAACTGCCTGAATCGGGAGCTGAGAGTTTGCCACAAAATCGTTTGGTGGAAGGTTCCTGTATTGATGAATTTTTTCCTTTCCCTGGTTGAGCACCTGCACAAGCCTGTGGGGAGGCACGCACCGTGAGTGCATTGCCGGACGCTGACAGACCGCATGGCCGACTTTTGTCCATAACGAGAGTGTTAGGTGTGTAGTCAGCTGTCACCGTAAGGCCTGTGGGCCTGGGTCGTCATCACATAGACGTAAGGTTTTGGATCAGTGCTGTCACTCTGAGAGTCTAAATCACCACACGTTAGAGAGTGTGTTTCTGCAAATGTTCA
>NC_043700.1:497442-510816 GCF_006229205.1 Suricata suricatta | reverse complement strand
GGGAGGCAGAGGACGGGAGCCCGCCACACTGCCAGACCGGTGTCTGTCTTTCGGTTTTGGCCGTAAGGGCGGGGATTTCGAGTCCTGGAGCGCGGAGCCACCTCCTCCTGCCGCGCGGACCGCGGCCTGACCCCGCCCCCCCTCCTGTGGTGTGCTCCGGCGCGGTCCGGTTTGGTGGCGGGGTCTCGTGGTGGACTTTCCCACTTGGGCTCTGTCCTCACCACTAAGACTCCTGGATGCATTCTTTAACAGTCCTGTTGGCAGACAGTTCTCGTGAAAACTCTTCTCAACGCTCAACACTCTCCTGCAACCCTCAGAAACCCCCCGTTTGGTTCTCCCCTGCGTTGGGCCACCATTGGCAGCTCTGAGAACCCACTGCAGGGGTCCCGGGGGGAGGGGCAGCACCCGAGTCCCACACACTCGAGTTTGAGCCCAGACTCTTACATCACGGGTTTGGGTGCAGTACTTCCTCTCTGTGGACCTCAGCTCTGCCATGATTCAAGGTCAGTGGCATGAGGGCCTGCTGGTGTGTGGAAAAGACCACAGGCGGCGCCGTCCTGGCCACCCGGGCCTCCGTCGGGGCCCTGGGAGAACAAGGCTGGGCCCGCCGGGAGGGGCGGGTGCAGGACGAGAGGCCTCTGTTGTGTTGCGTCCTGAGGCAGCTCACTGGAACAGTAGAGGTTTTAAAAAGACTCTGATTCATGCTTTAAGAAAACCTGCCCATACTGTTTTGCGTTACAATTTTTTGATTAAGTGGCTTCAGTCAAGTGTGTTGTGTGGAATCATTTTACAAGAGACCCCACAGGTCCCTCCTGTGAGTCTGTACATTTGAGTTTATTTAACTCAACTAACCCAGGGCCTAAGGAGGGGACTGAGCTCTGGGCTTCCTTCTTCTGTCCATGCTAGCTTTCTCTCATCATCCTTTTCTCTTTTTAAAAAATATTAAAAAACCTTTTTTTAATTTTTAGTTTTTTAATTTAATTAAAAATTTTTTATGGTTTTCATTTATTTTGGAGAGACAGAGGCAGTGCGAGCAGGGGAGGGTCAGGGAGAGAGGGAGACACAGAATCTGCAGCAGGCTCCAGGCTCTGAGCTGTCAGCACAGAGCCAGATGCGGGGCTCGAACCCATGAACTGTGAGATCATGACCTGAGCTGGTCGACCCCCAGCTGACTGAGTCACCCAGGTGCCCTGTCCTGTTCTTTGTTTTTTCTTAGTGTATCTATTTTCCTCCTTTTAATTTTAGGATTTTCTTATCTTGGTATGTATTTCAAGGAGTTATTCTGTTCTGTGTTTGGTGTGGTGCATGTAGAGAGAAATCGGTGCTGGCGATTTAACACTCAAGAAATAACAATGTTGCGAAGACTATTGTTTCTCCTCCAGATAAAGAAACTGTGTTTTATAGATGCCGTTCAGACGATCACTTCCTACGTACGTTACCATTACAAAACAAACGTTGTCTCCAAGCCGAGGAAACAGTTGCATTTCCAGCGAGCAGGTCACCCCACGTGCATGGCGCAGTGGCCTCCAGGTCACCGAGCACCCCACTGGCCCCCGGCTCTGACGGAGGGAGTCTTGTGCGAGTCGTGCTGGGATCTGCACTGCAGCAGCGAAGGTGGAGCCCGGCGAGCGCGGCGGTGGGCGTCCCGGAGCACCGGGCTCTGACAGCGCCCAGTCCCTGACGCGGGGACGCTGTGCCCGAGACGCCCGACGGTACCTGGGAGGCTAACCGTGGTCCCCATGAATTCGTTTTCCGCCGGGCACGGCTGAAGCCTGGAGGGGAAATATCACGAGGACAAATCCTCTTGAATAAGCGAAAGGTGTGATTGTCGAAACTAAGAACTCGTGAGCCCTGAGCGTCGTCCACATCCCGGGTGGCAAGGGGCCGCCGGAGGCGCGTCCACACCGGGACGGTGACTGCGCAATGTGACGTTACCACGGCAGGCTTTCACCTTCACCTGGGAGCAGCGGAGTCCCCAGTGGGTGAGCGTGCGGGAAGACAGACGGAAGTCAGCGGTTTGCACTGACGTGGCGGACCGGGCAGCGGGAGGGGCTTGCGGTTCGAACCGTCAGGGGCCGTCCGGGTGGCGGTTCACGTAAATCCAGAGGGGACGTCTGATGCTGCCTGTGTTCTCAGTTTTGCTGAACGATCATCCGTCATGACCGCTGTGTAGACAAGGGCAAAAATCATTAACTCTCCAGTCTTCCCTCCCGTGGACATAAGTGACATCGCCCCAGAAACTCCACAGCATCTTTATTGTCTCTGTAACTTGCCAGCCAGACTCAGTCTCCCTTCTAAAGAGGATGCGGCGTCTCTGTTCTGACTGCCAGCAGAATCCTGGAGGTGGTGGCCAGGGAGCACACACACAGCAAGCCTCTGGTCTGATTCTGTCTGAGACCTGTTTGCAGACGGCTGGTGGCCTTTCATCTTCCGCCGCTGTGACCACGCCGTTGATACCAACCCCAGAGGTTAACACCCGCCACGCAGGAAAAAGAAGGAAAGATGACCTCTCGTTCAATGGGGTAAAACGCAGTACTTGTGATGCGTTGCTCCCGGAGGCTGGAGAGTGGAAGAGGCACAGAGAGCCCGGTGCCTTCATCTCCCAGTTCTTGGGTCCGTCGCTCTGTGTGAGGACCCGGATGCAAATCCACAGGGCATGTGGTTATGGAGGGACGTCTGCGGGGAGGGCGTGCTCCAGGCTGTTTTAAGATGACAGAGCTGTGCATGCAGCTTTTCTGTGTCCACACTCAGGGTCTGGTGGAGCCATAGAGCGACTCCGGCCTGGGCTGCCCGGGGCATTGGCCTGACGGACTGACTGTGGCTGTCATTCTGGGGTGGTGTTAAGCCCCACCTTTTGGAATGTAGACAGTGCTTCCGGGACGGTCGCTGTTTCCTCCATGCTGTGGGGATAGGCCTGGCTTCCCAAGTGGCCCCAGGAAGGCTGGTTCGTGTGTCACCTTGCCTGGGAGCTGGGAGAGCTGGTGAGACCGCGATTCTGGGTGTGTGTGCGGCGTCTCCGAGGACACTGGTGTGGGCATTGCTGGTCTGTGCGGGGGAGGCCGTCCTCGCCTCCCCCCTGCTGGGGGCCTGAGTGGGATGAAAACGCAGAGGAAGGGGGAGCATCCACCTTGTCCTGCCCCCGCCACTCCCCGCAGCTCCCTGGCCGTTGGACCTGGGCTGACTTCACCCACCTGCAGACGCGGTCATGGGACTTCCAGGCCCGGGAACCACGTGAGCCCTGCCCGTAGCGAATCTGCTCTTCTCACCTCTGTCTGCACCGCCATCTCTCCCTGCCGGCTCTGTGTCTCTGGAGACCGGTACAGGCCCCCGCACCTAGCCCTGTGCCACAGACTGGTGGTGTGGCCCGTGTTTGGCCACGAGGTGCCACCAGACCCTGTGCTCTGAGATCCAGTTGGGTCTGTGGACACCGTTGTTCTGCTGTCCGTTCGTGTGGCTGTTGTCACACGCTGGGTGGCACCTGGCAGCCCAGTGGCCGTGTGTGGTCCAACAAGGTGAGTCCTGTGTTGATGGAGAGGGTGTGTTAACCTGGACTTTCCTGGTCCTCACGTGGGGGTTTGACCTGTCCTTGATGTGGTCTTCATGACAGTGCCTTAGTCACATGTGCCAGAGCTCGGTGTTTGGATAATACGTAAGATCACCTGGCCTTAGACATGGCGGCTCGGGACTCCTGACTCCTGAGACTCGGCCGGGCTGCGTACAGGTGGCCTACTGCCGGGGAGCGCCCATTTCCTGTGATAAGGCTACCACCGGCCTCCACCTCAGAAGAGCTCATGAAGTAGGAAACCACAAATCCAATTCGGTGAGCCTTTATTCAGCAGTTGAGGGCTGCACGCAAGGCAACCTCTCCTTCTGAGGACACACACGGAGCTTCTGTCCCAGGGAGGGGCCACCACACCGCTGCTGAGGACTCAGCCCTGCTCCCTGCACCCCTGCTGAGCCCTGACCTGCCCCAGGGTCCCTGGGACCCTCCCCTCCCATCTTTGAGCTCATCCTCACCTGCTTCTGGGCGTGATCTGTCTCCCTGAGCTGCTCCCTCCACCCCATCTCCTGGGGTCCCAGCTGGGGCCACGACCGCTGCCCTGCTGGCTCTTTGGTGCTCCTGCTTCTGCCCGTGGGCAGATGGCAGCTGACCATTGATCAGTGCGCAGCCTGGGGCACCAGCCACTGTGCATTCAAAAACCCACGGACAACTTTGACTCCTCCAAAACTTAACTACTGACAGCTCACTGTTGACCCGAAGCCTTGATGATAACAGCCGATGGACACGTATGTTGTGTGCTGTATATGTTGTATGTTCTGTTTTCTTACGATAAAGAGAAAAGGAAACGTGACTCAGAAAATCACATGGAAGAGACGGGCATTCACAGAGAACTGTAGGGAGTCCGTGGGTGCGTGGCCCGCGCAACTCATGCCGTGCTGTCCGTGGAGCCACAGTGCTGGCTTCCTCCCTGTCTGCACCTCTGTCCCAGCGTGGGATGTGCCCTCAGTAAATGTGTGTCATGAGGGGTGGGCGGCAGACCCCGCCCAAGCGCCCCGTGTTTCCCCTTGCTGGTGCAGGAGCTGTACACCCGCCCCTGTAGCTGGCCGGTCGGGGGCGGGGGGGCTGGGCACACAGGCTGGGTGGACACAGGTGCGGGAGCTGCAGACCACCATGATTCTGTTGGCATTAACTGCATTAATCGCTTGTATGCAAAGTGGGAGGCTTTGAGGTGCTTACAGGCTTTTGGGGGCCAGCACAGCTGCCGGGACCACCGGTGACCCAGGGGGCAGCCTCTGTAGCGGGGTCCTGGGTCTGGGCTTGCAGATTCCCCCTGGGGCGTCCGTGCTCAGTGCTCTGGGTCAGGAACTGACTGTGGCATAGACGCCAGAGTGTTTTCGGGACACACACGGCTGCCTTCACTTCCTGGGGCCGCCCCGACGAGGCCAAGGCTTGGGGCTGAGAACCACAGCGCGTCTGGACGCAGGGGTGCTTCCTGCTGAGGCCCTGGGGGAGGACCTGTGCCAGGCTGTCCTCTCTGCCAGCTTGTCCTTTCCTCTCTGTGCGTCCTCTCTTCCCCGGGAAGGATGCCCGCCTGCCACCGTGGCGTTCAGTGCACAGCGGACTTGAATACAGTGATTGCATCTCTAGATCCTTAATTACATTTGCAGAGACCCTGTTTCCAAAGAAGGCCACGTTCTGAGGGCCCAGGTGGACATAGATTTGGGGGATGCGGTCCACTCCTCCCCATGGCAGAGGTGATGTCCCCAGAGGGTGATTCACCTGATGCTTCAGGAAGCTGTGGCAGGTGGTCCTCTGTGTGCAGGGGCCCTCCCACCTCTGGACCTCGGGCCCCACACCGCTGCACCTGGAGGTGTCCCGATGTGTTTCTGGAGCCGACCCTGGTGGGGTTCGCTCACAGGGGGCTCACTCGTTTGGGAAGAAGGCTCAGAGGCCTGATGCGCTGGGGTCATCCTGTGCTCCTGCTCCATGTCACGGATACCCGTGAGTGGTGGGAGCCTCGGCACTGCCTCCCGGCAGCACAGGCTCCCCTGTCTTTGTCACTGGAGACCTCAGCAGGGAATTGGTCAGAACCTGTGCTAACAGAAACCCCGGATGCCCAGCACGTGCACCCTGGTCCACAGGACATGCTCCACAGTGACATGCTGGTCTTCATTCACTGATGGGTCTGATCACTGGTACACAGTGTGGCGGAAATCCTGTCTTCTCCCACTGACCTGTCCCTGTGCCCAGAGTAGTGCCGGGGAAATCTCGGGAGATTTATTATGAAATCTGCCCGAACGCCTCCCTTACTATCTCCACGTGGCGCCTCTGCTTCGGGCATCTTCCTTTGCACTGGATTCCTGCCACCCTCCTCCTCTGTGGGCACACATGATGACGGAGCCCCAGGTTTTTATAAATAGTCTCATCTCAGGGGTGATTCCACACACTCCCCGACAGCCAGCCACTCGGTGGGGCGGGAACCCGTGGCCGTGCGCGGATCCTGGAGGGATCGCAGCCTCTCTGGCCGCTGCCGCTCCAGGTTTTGATCCCGCCTCCGAGTGGAGTTTCAGAGGGTGAGGAGTGTCCAGGCAGGACACGGCCCGGTGCCTTAAAGAGCACCGGCCACGGGGCCCAGACCTTTGCTGCAGCAGAAAATGCCCCGTTACTCTGTCGGGCGGAGGGGTCGTGTGACAGACAAGTGCCAGCGTGTCCCCTCCCTGCCGGAGATGGCACTGTCCCCAGACGGGGGTGTCCAGGGCGCACACGCCATTTGGAGGGAGGACTCTCCTGCCGTAACTTTGGAGATGTGGGGAGCCTTCTGAGTCGGGAGTAGAAGCTGCCTGGCGGACGGGCCTCCGAACGCCACGCACACTCATGTTTATAAGGACCGGTGTCGCCAGAGCAGTGACGCTCCCTAGGAAGTTGTCCATTTATGGCTACGAGAGCCAGTGATATCATCACAGTAGGTGGCTCCTGTCTAAATAGGGATCATTTGTGCAATGAGATTATGGACATTTATCTGAAAAACCAGGAGATGGAGGCACCTGCTTTCTGTAATTGATGCCCTAGGGGACAGCGCTGCACGGAATTAAGGCATCCATCTCCATGGCTAATTCCATTAGGAGGAGACAGCCTCCCTCTGCTGCTGTGTGCCAGGCCGCCCCCACGTCCACATGGAGAGCGCTCCAGATCCGTGTTTTCTGTTGTGCCTGACTATATGGGACATGCATTGCAAGCCTAGGCCACCGTGCTGCAGTGCACTTGTCTGGCGGAGCCCTGTGGCCGGCCAGCCCCGGCCGTGACCGGCCAGGTCCGCGGCCACACGCTTTGTCGCCTCTGGCCTTCTCCCGTGGCGGTGATTTCAGACCTTTTCTCCGAGAGCACATCTCCCGTTTGCTGAGAAGCTGCCTGCTGTTTGCATTTGGATGCGGCCAGCAGAGCAGCGGGAACCCTGCCTCGGTAAGTCCAGGATGACTCATTTCTTACTTTTCCTGCCTTGCTGTGTGCTTGCACGGATGTGGTGGCCTCAGGTAGGCAGCGGGCGCGAGCGGCCCCCGCCCGGCTCGGCTCCGGGAGCGGCTCGCCTCTCCGTTACTTTGCACCACGGCTTTGCACTGCCCTCCCTCTGAGCTCCGGGCTGCACCTGCCGCTATAAGTAAATTCTCTCTCGGCAGCCGTGCTGGCAGCAGCCGGGGACACAGCCACTGCCGTCCAGGGAGCATCTTAATTGGCATGGAGGATGCGGGGGAAAGGTCTCGCCTGGCGGTCCCCAACTACACCGCTGTGATCCTGGAGCGCGGGCTCTGTCTCCAGCTAACCATTATTCCCGTCGTGACGGAGCCCGGAGCACTTTGTAATGCAGGAACTCTCCCCCGTCTGTGGCAGCGAGGACGCAGCAGTCTGGCTGCCGGGCTCAGCACCCCTCGGGAATGAGTGCATCCAGGGAGCTGCAGTTGTCGGCCCCGTGTGCTCATATGCAAGTGAGGGAGAGAAGAAAGCCCGGGCAGGCAGCTGCCTTTGCAGCGCCTCGTGCAGGAGAGCCGGCGCGCTCACCCGCCGCATCAGCCGGGCTGGAAGGAGGGAGCGAGCTCTCGGGAGGCGCCCTGTGTGCCCTGAAAACCGAAACCTCTTTCAGGCAGGAGACGCGGGTGCTCGGTGCCGGCCAGGGAGCTGTCCTGTGTCCCTCAGAGGTGACGGCGTTGCACCGTGATGGGAACTGCCGAGGTTCTCCGTGAAGCCCCTGCGCACGCGCTCTGACGGGGGTCCCCGAGGGCCCCCACGGGGGCTTCGTCAGAGGGAACTTTGTAGCCAGGGGACTGCCGCACCCCAGGCGGGCGGCCGGAGCCGGCCCCGGAGGGGGCTGCTGCTGCTGCTTCCTGTCCTGCTTTGCTAGCATTTTTTAAAATGTGCATTACCTTGTGCAAAAACATGCACGCCTCTAAGTAGTAGGGGCCAGCTCCTTCCTAGGGGGAGAGCGACAGAAAGGGACATGTGATTAGCTGGGCTGGGGCACTGGTGGCAGCTGGTGTCGAAGCTCCTCTCGGAGGTGACCACGGCACCCGGTCTGGGCGTCACGCTCCCGCAGAGCTCGGATGGCATTGGCTTGCCCGTATGTAGGTGAGTGTTGACTAGTCCATTCATAATTCTGTCCTCAAAGCTCAGGTGTGTCTCCACGGACCGGCTCTGTGTGACATGGAAGATTCCGTGCCCTTTCGTTGTCAGAAGACAGACCCAGTCAGTAGCTCTCCCGTGGCTTTGTGACTCGCGGGCACTTAGCAACAGGTGCTGGTTCAGGGCCACTCATCACCCACAGGGGGGCTTGGCACACAGGGCGGCATGCCCCCCCCCCCCCGGGCTGGCCGCGGCCGCATGGCCTCAGCCTACCCTCCTCCATCCGCAGCGCTAATCCAGGAGGCGTCTGCAAGCATCGAATGCCGCAGTTTGAAACAACTTTCTTCAATTTATTGACTGCTAAAGCGAAAGTGAATAACCTGAAAATCAGTGGTGTAGCGTGTTCAGATTGGAAACATGTCACTGCAAGATGGACCGTGTCAGACCTTTCCCAAACTCCAGTGCCACTGAGGGTTAGTGTGCTTTGTAGAAGCTGAGTCCTCTATTCTGATTTTATTCAACCCACATTAATACCCTCAAAGCACTTCTTGTTTCCCAAAGCAGTAGCACTGTATTTCAATACTGTTTAATTTGGTAGCTTTCTTAAGGGAGTGAGTCTTTGCGTTAGTGGGTTAGACTGACATCCTCCCCAAAACGCAGTGTCTGTGCGGCCGGCACGTGCTCGTCCCCCAGTGGCATGGACGGCCCAAGGGGAGCGTCTCTGTCAGCCCCTGTGGCCGCGGCAGGGCCAGCGCCTATTGGGAACAGAATGACCACGCACACACGACATGCCCCTCGCTGAGAGACACCACCTGCGGGGCAGTGGGGGGGGGCACCCCGGACGGCACAGCTCGTGCTCCGGGAGATACGGAAAGGAAGTTCCAAACCTTGCTGTGAATGCACCGTGTTCCCGGTGCGTGTGGGCCTCGAGATGAAAGCAGACATCTCCACACCACGTGCACAACAAGTACAGGGCATTTCTGAATAAACACACCTCCTCACGCCAGTGGGGCTTGCTTTATTCACCTCTGCGTTTAAGATACAGAGTTACTCATTCCCCGCATCTGTGCAGTACCCAGCGCTCTGCGAGGCCGGTCTCTGAAACTCTGACTCAGGAAGTTATTTTCAAAGATACAGCGGTTGCCAGAAATTTGATCATGGGGTCATTTTCTTATTCGTGATTATTTCAGGATAATAACTGGTGGTAAAATTGCAGTGTTCATCTGACTCACGTTGGGAAAAGTCAACATTTCTATTTAGAGAAAACTTCCTGTGCCACGGCCTTCTTGTCCACACAGATCTGTGAGACGCGCACGGAGTTCAGCAGGAGCCATGTCTTTCGGCCGGAATCTTCTGTTTCGGTCGTTCCTCAGACTCCAGAGAGCGTTTTGCTTCTAAATCTGGTGGCAGGGGAGGAGGGCTCCTGAGGGTCGCCGGCCGGTGCCTTAAGAGCGCCCCTCTCGGTAATGATGATGTGCGCAGTGGACCATGGGCAGGGCTCCGAGTCCGCCCTGTCTTCATGTGATCAGCCTCAGACTCACAGACACTGCACATTCCTTACCCCCTCGGCCTCCATCCTGGCTCTCCTCCTAATAAGCACGTGGTCATTCCCACCCAGAGCCTTAGTTGTCCGTGTCCCCGACTGCTTCCTCAGGGCTCCCCAGGGAGCCCAGAGTTCTGCACTTCTGCACGCTGGCAGCCATCCTCCTGGTCTGAGTAAGGGGCGGCACCTGCTGGGGTTCCTTCCCGAGAACCAGAGGGGCAGGCAGGCAGACGGGTTGGGTGCTGTGGGCAGGCGGCGTTCGCGGTGCCTCGGAAGCTCAGGGGCCTGGATCCGTGTGTTGGCTCCGCATCAGAATGGGGTGGGGGGGACACGCTCCCCACCTGCGCCCCTGCGTCTCCAGGCCACATGTGTGGCGTGCCGGGTCCCTGCGAGGCTGCAGCTCAGTGGCTGGGGGAGCAGCGGCAGGGGGAGGGGGGCCTGCGCCTGGCGGGTCCTGATCGGGCTGTGTGAGCTCTGCCCCCACGTGTGGCATCCGCTTTGTGACCCCTGAAGCCTGTGCACTCCTGCTGCCTCCCCCGCGCCAACCTCTCTCAGCAGTGAGCTCCCTGGTTCTGTCGCTGCGGCATCAGGCCCCGCGCTGGCCGCTGTGTGGCTCGTCACGTCTGGCCCCTTACCATCCTGTCCCATCCGCAGCAGGTGGATGGCTCTGATGGGGCCTCTCTCTGTGAGCTACTGGGCTTCTTGACATCGCAGGCTGGCTTGCGCCTTTGTCAGCGGAGCCACTGGCTCCCTGGGGCCCATCTTTGGGGCACTGGGTCTCATGGACAGGGCAGCAGGGCCTTGCATGGCCGTGGGAGGACCATCCCGAGACGCAGAGTCGTGCTGTGTGGCCACCTAGCTGCTAAACCATGAGCCCTGCCCACACCTGTGCCTGTGCCCATTTTGTAGATGAGAAAACAGAGACTCCTTTGGGTCACCTAATGTTTTACCGCTGGGCAGCAGTAGTTCTGTCTCTGGACCCTGTGCTGGTTTATCCCTGCTGATCGAGGCAGAGATGGTGACGTGGGGAGGGAGGGAGGCGGCGTGGGCAGACAGGGGAGCAGAAGACACAGTGGAGCAGGTCCTGTGGGGACCCTGTCCGGGCCAGGACGGTGGGAGGCCCCTCCCCCCATGTGTGCTGGCCTCCCAGAGGCCGTCCGCACCTTGTTCCCACCCCCGGGCTTGTCTGTCAAGATGCTGGTCCAGGAAGGACAGAGAAGAACAGTCCATCCTCCAGCCAGGGAGCACGAGGCGAAGTGACTGTGAACTTGGAGTTTCATTGTCTCGACTCCCTGACCCAGAGAGGATGATGGGCCCGGAGCCCTGGAGAGACAGCTGTACCCTCCTTCCCTGCAGACTGACGGTTTCTCCACTGTGGCCCTGTCTTTTGTTAAAAACGCCAGCGTCCATGCATAGCAACGTGTCATAGTCCGAGCCTTACATTTAATAGGCTACTGTGTGCCGTAAGTGTGATGAATACGGAGGTGACAGTCCTTGGCGCTTGATTAGTGCCACGTGCTGCCCGACGGTGTGGCGTGCAGCGGCGTTTGGCGTTTATGTAGAACTGACTGGGCGCTGGACATCCGGTCAGGGAGGTCGTGGCCCTGGGTGGACGGCCTCTGCCAGATCCACCCGCCTCGCCCCACAGGCACATGCACAGACATCTCACGTGCTCACACCTCACACATACACACGTGTTCCCATGCACACACACCGTACATGCACACACATTTCACATGCACATACATGCATACCTCAATGCACATGTGCACAGCTCACACGCGCACACATGCACACATCTCACATCCACATGCACACACATCCACACACACTTCACATGCACATACCTTCACACACATACATGCACGCCTCATGTGCACACACATTCATATGCACAAACACGCACACACACACAGTGTGGGAAAGAAGCAAGGGTTTTCGAGTCAGAGTACAATGAACACACATTTAACTTTGCAGATGTTTTCTTCTTGTGCTTGAGAATGTGTCTTTTTGACCCCGTGCATGTTCCAGTATTCTTTGCACATCTGGAAGCTTCTTCCTGAAATCACTTCAGGAAGACCTGAGCTGGTTCACGGCTCGGCTCTGCCGTCTGTATCCGGACGGACGGCTCAAGCACGTGGTCCTTCCCTCAGCCTTCCTGCTGGCTCGGGCTGGGTCCTTGCTTCGGGTGAGGGGGTTACTTACTGCAGGTGGATTTAGGGCTCCTGGGGAGAGCCTCCCCTTCTCCTTGACAGGCCGTAGATTTGAAGGAGGAGGCAACGCTGCAGATGTGGGGCTGAGAAGTCCCAGCGAGGGGGAGTGGGCCCGGCCCTGGGGCACAGTGAGCTCTGCGGGGCGTTCAGGGCCATCCCTCACCTGCCACCCACCACTGGGGAGAACCCTGGAAACCCATGGCGGAGAGGTGGCCTCCAGGTCCATGTCCTTGGTGAACCGAGGAGAGGCCGGGGGGCAGGTGGAGGCTGCGGTCCGGTGCCGGCTCTGGCTCCTCATGCTCTGGACAGAGGGCTTCTTATTTTAATTCCCTTCATCCATAGAACAGGAAACGGGAGGGGGTTAGCCTCTAACTGTCTCCCCCTTGCCTCCCCCTGTTGAAGTTGGGGTGAATTAATGGATTTGATCCTTGCCCGCAAGAGGAAGGATCCTCCCTGCCTGGCCGGTGGAACTGAGCGCCGTCACTGCCAGGAGCCAGGCCCGCCGCCCCGGGCGGAGCTGCGCCATCCTGACACCAAGGACCACGGGTGCCCCTTTGCAATTCAGCTCATATTCAGAGGGACGCCTCTAAAACCATAGCAGACAGCACGGTGCAGGGAAAGTCACGGTCAGAACACCGTTAACGTAATAGGCACCCCGGTGTGAGGCCCGGCGCCTTCTCGTGGACACCGTGGGCTGCCCGTGCGTGGCCTCCATTTCCCACTGGCGAGGCCTGGCTGCTGAGCAGAGGTGGAGAGGGATGTTGAGCCGCGGTCTCCAGTTCAGCCTTCGTGTGGTGACACAGCCCAGCGTCAACCGCATCGGCCCTCACCTTCTGCGGGGTGACCACCACTCCGCATGAAGCCTGAAGAAATCGAGCAGAGATTCGCCCTCTGCTCAGGCCCCGCGCCCTGCCCCTCCCGGTGCCACCCCTTCTTCTGGGGGTGAGATGGGCCCGTCCTGCCCACTCCGACCCCCGCGGCCTCCAGGAGCCGATGGCCCGGGATCCGATTCAGCAGAACATCTGCTCCCCGACACGTGAAGGGAAGGGACTGTCCAGACTTTCTTCCCTATTAGGTGCTTTCTGGAAATAGAGCCACATGCCTCCTTCTGTTCCCTCCCTGCTGCGTCTCGTTCTCCCGGTTCCTCTATTCACCTCCTTCCCGCTCTATTCCACTTTTAAAATCCATCCTCTTTGAAGAACTTTGGTCATTGTCCAGCCTCTCGGACAGCGCGTGGCGTACGGGCCCCGGGTGTGTGCGTGTGTGCGCGTGTGTGTGTGCCCTGGGTGTGTGCGTGTGTGCGCATGGGTACGGGCACTGGTGTGTGTGCGTGTGTGTGCGTGGGTACGGGCACTGGTGTGTGTGCGTGTGTGTGTGTGGGTACAGGCCCCGGGTGTGTGTGTGTGTGTGTGTGTGTGTGTGCATGAATACGGGCACTGGTGTGTGTGCGTGGGTACGGGCCCCGGGTGTGTGTGTGTGTGTGTGTGTGCATGGGTACGGGCACT
>NC_043700.1:468359-497342 GCF_006229205.1 Suricata suricatta | reverse complement strand
GTGTGTGTGTGTGTGTGTGTGTGTGTGCATGAATACGGGCGCTGGTGTGTGTGCGTGTGTGTGCGTGGGTACGGGCCCCGGGTGTGTGCGTGTGTGCGCGTGGGTACAGACCCTAAGTGTGTGTGTGTGTGTATGGCTATGGGCCCCGGGTGTGTGCGTGTGTGCGCATGGGTACAGGCACCGGGTGTGTGCGTGGGTGTGCATGGGTACAGACCCTGGGTGTGTGCGCGTGTGTGTGTGTGTGTGCGCACGCGTTGGTACGGGCCCCAGGTGTGTGTGTGTGTGTGCGTGGGTACAGATCCCCGGTGTGTGCGCACATGTGTGTGCACGCGTGGGTACAGACCCTGTGTGTGCGTGTGCGTGTGTGTGCGTGTGTCCGTGTGGGTACGGGCCCTGGGCGTGTGCATGTACTTCAGATACATTTTCCTCATTCGTCCTCCATGTACATGAGGTTTCAGTGAACCTCCACTTCCTTATCCAAGGAAGAGATTTTTTAAAAAAGTAGGGTGCTCTTCTGATGTGGTTCCAGAAGCCAAAGGAGCTGGCAGGCATGTGGGCCCAGGAGGCTCGGCATGGACCCAGCGGGGTGGTGTGGGTGCCTGCGGGAATGCAGGACACCCGTCCGTGGGGCCCAGGGTGCTTGGCATGGACCCGGCGGGGCGGTGTGGGAGCCCACTGGCATGCAGAACACCCGTCCGTGGGGCCCAGGAGCCTCGGCGTGGACCTGGCAGAGTGGTGTGGGTGCCCACTGGCATGCAGAACACCCGTCCGTGGGGCCCAGGAGGCTCGGCGTGGACCCGGCGGGGCAGTGTGGGAGCCCACTGGCATGCAGAACACCCGTCCATGGGGCCCAGGAGGCTCGGCGTGTACCTGGAGGGGTGGTGTGGGTGCCCACAGCCATGAAGGACACCCGTCCGTGGGGCCCAGGGACTCGGCATGGACCTGGCAGGGCGGTGTGGGTGCCCGCGGGCGTGCAGGACAACCATCCATCTGCACTTGCATGGGTGCTGGCGACAGGGGTGGCTTCTGGGAGCCACGTGGGCCAGGGGTGCGATTGCCCACCGTTCAGGTCCTGGGCCACGGCCAGACAGGTGGTACAGGTGCTCAGGCTGGAGAACGGGAATGTCCAGGGGGACGGTCCCCCCTCTTCTCTGTTTCCTGACTGACCCGCGCAGGTGTGTGTCACTTCTGGAGGAAACAGCTTGCTGTGGCAGTCTCCATCCGCGTCACTATGAATTCTGTGTTGCCGTGAGTATCCCACACGAATTCACCCAGTGCCCGCCCTACGTACTGAAATCGATGTTTGTGTCCTCAGATGTAGGAATGTTCTCCAAAGCTGAACTCGTTAATTTTTGGGCCTCCCCAAGGACGGCTCCAGAACAGGCCCTGGCCTCCACGGGCCGGGCCCCCAGTGTGCACTGAGCAGATGTGCGGATGTGACTTCTCCTTCCCTCGGGTGACAGTTCAGAGCCGGCAGGCATGCCAGCCCTCATGCCTCCGTGGAGTGGTGGGATCCTCACTAACAGCATCAGAACGCACGCAGCGTCCACACCGACAGGCTCCGGCCAGTGCAGGGCATCTTGGCCTCTGACGTCACATTCGTAAGGTGACTGATGTGTGTTAGGCATGTGCTGAAATGAAGGCAGCCCCGGCAAGCTGTGTGCATGCCGCCCGCATGTGGTGTGTCATCTGGCAGGTGCCCTGCAGGCTAAGTGGTGTGATTTCTGGGGGAATGTGCCCTTGTGGTATTAACTTAATCAGGGCATTTCTGTGACACCTTACGACTTTTAGTCCCGTTCTGTTAATTATCACACTCCACTTGTACCCCTGAGCTCCTGTCAGCAGGGTGGTCACCATAGAAAGACACGGACTTGACCTGAGGAGGGCGGGAGTCTGCAGGTGAAGCCAGTAACGAGGCCACTAGTTTGGGTTAAGGCAATGCCCCTTCCCGGGTGGGTTTCAGCCTTCCAAAACAGTTCTTGAGCAGAAGCTCTAGAAAAATATCTGAGGCCGTTCTCCTCTCCTGCCTTTGAGCTGAGCCAGTTCACATTCCCTTGTACAAGTCACCGTGAACAGAAAAAATTCTAAGAGCTATAATGGATGCTAAAAGAGGAGCCACATCACTTGCTGTATTGAATTGTGTGGAACCGTACAGCTTTGTAGCGAGTGCACTCAAGAAATGATCACTTTAAAGTGTGTTTCCCTCTAATGATCACGGAGATGGTGAGACCTTTGTTTATAGAACTTTCTATAATGAAAACATTTTTATGCCAGTGTTAACATAAAAATCTACAGACGGGGATACGTAACTCAGAAGCAGGTGGTCGCTGGCCCCTGTGCTCAGAATGGATGACCATGCATTTATTCTCCCGCTTTTCAGAAGACCTTTGTGTGTTGGCCCCTCTCCCCAGGCAGCCCTAGCGTCTTGTTTCCTCTAAGGAAGTGGCAGGACGTGGGCTGTGTGTGGTTACCAGCGCCCAGTTTGTGGAGTAGCTGAAGCTGCTACCCGGACGGACGGACAGCTCCCACGTGTGCCTGGGCTCCGTGTACGAGTTAGCAGACCCGAGAGTTCACCCAGACCCTTGATCGTCCGTGCACGCGGAAAGGTCTCATTATCATGCACCCAGGTACCCTTCAGGGTGAGCGTGAACGCACCCAGATCCGTAGTTAGGATTTACCATCGTAAGAGGCTGACCTGCATTGTTCACCTTTTGCCCACAATCTGCCTTTTGGACGTCAGAAACGTGGGGTGGTAGTGGGGTGCATGAGAGCCCCCCTCTGCTTCAAGGTCAGCCTGTGGCTCCTGGCCCCGTGGCCGTGTGCCTGGCCAGGTGTCACTCCCAGGACCCCCTTGCTGGAAGGAGCTGGCACGTTGGATCTGCTGCTACCTCCATGGGGACCGGAGGCCGTGGGGTTTTGGGGAAGGAAGGACAGGTTTGGTGCTTGTCTCTGTGGGGATCAGGTGAGTAAGGTGTCGGGTGATTTGTGAGATGTCATCTGGTTTATCCGTGGGGATTGTATCGACTTGGTCCATTTCCACCTGAGAAGAGTCAGGACCACAGCCTCCAGTGACCGACGGGTTGTCCCTGGGACCCTGCGCAGACGCCAAATGGCAAACCTGTGCTCTGTTCTGTTGCATGTGAGAGGCACATGGAGCCCCCCGAGCCCTTGCCCTGCAGCCGGGTGATCAGGGACCTCAGAGGCCAAGGACATCCTGGTAGGCTGTGTCAGCGGACACCTGTCACTCCCCTGCCTCTCCCCACTGGCGCCCTCAGACCCGGAGGCCATCCTCCCTTTAGGAAAAGACCCAGGGTTTAGCAGGGGCAGGCCTCGGCAAAGGCCGTGCCCCCTGGAGGGCATCGCAAGGAGAGAAGGGTCTTTCCCAGATGAGTAGCCGTGTGAACTTCGGGGGGATTTCCGGCCTGGTTTCTCAGTCGGGTCACCTTGCTTAGGTATTCGTGGGAGGGGAGACTGAAGCTGAATGTTCCGCGGGAGAGTGAGCCATGGAGCCCGCGTGTGCGGTGGCGCGGCTGGCCCGGAGGGGCTGCCCTGGACGCTCTGGGAGCCATGGGGGCGGCCTTCAGGTGGCCTCCTCCTGCCCGGCGGAGTACATGTTCCTGTGGGGTTTGAGGCACCTGTGACCCAGCCACGCCTTGTCCTCTGGGCACCCCCCTCCTGTCCCGTCTCCTCTCTCGTGGGGGAGGGGATGGAAGTTTGTGTAAACACCAGGAGCTCTGCACACCAGTGGAGTCAGAGGGGAGCGTTAGAGGTAGATGTGCCCTGGGACCTTCAGTCTTATTTTGCAAATGCTTTTTGGAGGGAGACCCTTGTCCTTGACCCCTGGTTGTGGTCTGAGGCCGAGCCATTATTTGCGGTTGCGTAGGGCTCAGCCGGAGAGAGGGTTCTGAGGACTGAGCTGTGGTGCCTTTGAAGAGGGACAGCATCTCCTACAAAGAGCAGAAGGTCGGAGGATGGTGGAACCCAGGTGTCCTCCACAAGACCCGCAGGTGGGCCGGCCTCCCGGGCCCGCTGGCCGCTGTGTCCACGTGGAGCCGGGCCAGGCCGCCCTATGCGGCGGGCTGCCCCAGCCTGCCGCTGTCACTCGTGGCACGTGTTGGAAACTTTGTCGTCTGCTGCTTCTGAGCAGTCGGTAGGGTTGGGGGGATAAATGGCAGCCCCTCCTCGCCGTTGGAGGCCATTCACCCTCCATGTGCTGACTTCCTGGATGGCCCTGACAAAGCGCCACAGACAGGGCCTTGAATGACCGAGATCTCTCGCCTCACATACTGGATGTAGGCTCAGAGGCCGCCATCCAGGCGTCAGTGGGGTGAACGCCCTCGGAAGGCTCTCTCCCAGCTTCCAGGGTTTGCTGGTGTCACCCCTGCATCTTTACTAGGCGCTCTCCCTGTGGTCTACAGCCACACGCCCCCTTTATAAGGACGTGGGGCAGTGGATGGGCAGGGACTGTCCCCACAGCTGGTCCCAGTCTGGGGTGCTGGAGTTAGGACTTCAACACCTGAACTGGGGCATGGTTCCGCCGTCACGCTCAGTGAGAACTGGTCTTGGGATGCAGCCGTGCTGTAGCCATGGCTTTTAGGAACCAAGTGATGGTGGTGGCGGTAGAGTCTGCTGTGACAGCCACTCACCGTCAGGGTTCTGAGTGTCACTGTGATATTACACTTTTAGCAGAAGGCCATCAGGTCCACGTGCAGCCCTTGGCAACCCTGTTTCCCGGGCTTGTGGCTCTGGAGAAACAGCGTCCCTCCGGGGCCCCTCCACTCATCCACAGCGCGATCGTGACGGCAGCGCTGACTCGCATGCTCACGTGACAGCTGGCACTTGCCGTGTGGCCTCTATTGGGAAGTCTGCTGGAATTCCACATTGAAGCTTTGTCCTAAAAATTGCCTCATGAAACCTTCCAGATATTTGCTCCGCAGTTCCTGTGCAGAGGTCGGCCTCACGTAGTGGCTGCTCAGCCGTCTTGCTGTGATCCGATGTGTCACACTGCCACTTCCACGGAAGGCAGGTGCCACGCACATTCTCTTGGGTGGTTCTTCCCATGTGGGAAGTGTGGGGTCATGACCGTTTCACCACCTCCTCCACACGGCAGGCCATCCCCAAACCCAGAGGCTTTGCCACACAGCACTCTTGGCTGCTACCCACTCGGGATGAATTTGCACCTCAAAGTCAAGCCAAGATAAATGTGAATCCCACTGGGTCCTTGAGGAGGTGACCCTCTGTCCACCTTTTCCTGAACTTTGAAATGAGGATGATTCTGTCTTCTCACCTTGCCAGCCCCCTCCACACACTGGCTCACCAGGGGTTTTCTCCGACTTAAGGACATCTGTTCATCCTGAATAATGTTAATAATGATAGTGAGAACAGTAGCGAGCACCAGTTTTTAAAATTAATGGACCATTTTCAAGTGCAGTTTTAGGTTTATAGAAAGATTGAGGACAAAATGCAGAGTTTCTACCTGCCCCCCCAACAACTAGTTCTCCTTATTTTTGTTTGATGTTTATTTATATATTTTGAGGGAGACAGAGACAGAGAGAGAGAGAGAGAGAGAGAGAGAGAGAGAGAGAGCGCGAGCGTGAGCATGAGCACAAGCTGGGGAGAGGGAGAGAGAGACTCCCAAGCAGGCCCCTCACTGTCAGCACAGAGCCCAGTGCAGGGCTCAGTCCCATGAACTGTGAGATCATGACCTGAGCTGGAATCAGTAGTCAGGTGCTTAACCAACTGTGCCACCCAGGCGCCCCAAGTTTTCCTCATTTGAACATCCTGCATTGGTGTGTGGTACATCTTGTTACAAGTGATGAACCAACACTGATACATCATTTTTGACTAAAGTCCATAGTTTACATTAGGGTCACTCCTGGTGTTCATTTCATGGGTTTGGACAAATGCATGAAGACACGTATCCAGCATTACAGTGTCACGCAGAGTAGTCTCACTGTCCTAAAACCTTGTGTGCTCCCCCTGTTCGTCCCTCCCTTCCCCAACCCTGACAACCACTCATCGATCCTTTTCCTTTTCCATAGTTTGCCTTTTCCAGAATATCATAGAGTTGGAATCATACAGTGTGTAGCCTTTTCAGACTGGCTGCTTTGACTAGGTGAGGTGCGTTTACATTTCCTCTATGTCTTTTGAGGCTTGATAGCTCATTTCTCTTTAGTGTTGAGTAATTGCCATTGTCTGGATGGACCATAGTTTATTTATCCATTACCTATTAAAGGACATTTGGTTATTTCCAGGTTTTGGCAATTATAAATAAAGCTGGTGTAAACACTTGTGAGCAGGTTTTTGTGCGGACGTGATTTTTTAGCTCATTTGGCAAATACCAGGTAGTGTAATTGCTGGATCCTATAGTAAGAGTATGCTTAGCTTTGTAAGGAATCACCAGGCTGCCTTCCAAAGTAGCTGTACATAGGACGTTGGCGTCTTTTCATAATGTGTATTTGCCATCTGTGCGCATCCTTTGGTGAGGTGTTTGTTCAGGTCTTTTGCCCATTTCTGAATTGGGTTGTTTTCTTGTTGAGTTTTAAGAATTCTTTGGATACTGGTCCTTTAACATGTTTTCCAAATATTTTTTCTAAGTTCGTGACTTTTTTTTCATTCTCTTAAGTACTATTTTAGTGTGCATGTGTATGTGTGTGTGTGTTTGTATAAGAAGTAATAGTGCCTTAATTTCTTCTAGATTATTCAAACTGTTTCAGAAGATCTAAAATCAGGTTAGCAGAAGTTATCAGTCACCTACTGAGGAACAGATGGTGTGTTAAACACTCATTTGGCCTTTATAAGCTACTGTCTTCTGTTATTTGTAATTTTATTCTTATAGCTAGGACCCCCAACAAGGGCATAAATTCTAATAGTCATGCATTTATTTCTTGAACATTCACTGACTATGAGCCGTGTATTGGAGTTCTCCTGGGTGATGGAGATACGGAGACAATTAAAATATGATTCATATGTTGAACAAGGTTGCAATCCAGTTTGGAAAGAGAGTCATAGGCATAAATAGCAAAACACAGCAAGTAAGAAAGTGTTCACAACAAAGGTATGAATGCAACAAGAACGTGGGCTCTGAAGTCAGTTTAATTTAGGTGTGAAGGATCCGTGACAGTTTCACACAGGGAGTAGCTTTCGACTGGACTTAGAAGCATGGCTGGCATTTTTATACCAAGGTGGAAGGAAGTCACTTCAAGCTGAAAGACACTGGGGAAGGCGCTCACTGCTGCCTGGGCTGTGGAGGGCCGGGAGGGGTAGAATGACAGTGTGATAAGTGCTTGGGTGTGCCTGTCTCCCCCTCGAGTCAGTGTGGGCTGGCATTGTTGTCAGTAATGTCAACACTGCAATGTTATTATTCTGGTTTTGCAGATGGATAGATGGGAGCCCAGGGAGAGCGACACTGGTGAGGAGCATGGGTTTTGGACCCGAGTGCATGGACCAGCTTTGGCACCTTGTTACCCTGTGGCCGTAAGCACTTCCTGTGGCAGGCTGGCACTTCCGGGGCGTGACGGGGGGGGGGGGCGTCCAGGACAGAGCTTCTCGCAGCCTTGCTCTCCACGAAGTGCTGAGCTTGCCACGCGGCTGGCAGTGGACCCCCCATGAGCCTCTCGGGCGGGTGAGGCAGGGCTGCCCTTCGCCGGGGCCCATCCCCCTCTCCAGGTGCGCCGCGAAGCTCGGGCCTTCCCACGGCGGCTCTCACGGAGGCGTCAGGAGGGCAGCGGTCGTGCCAGGAGAGCCACCGTCCCACGGTCAGGGAGCATGAGTAACGGAGGGAACCACCGGTCTCCTGTGAACCCGGGGCCTCCGAGGAAGGCCACGCCCGCGGCGTCTGTCCGGTGCTGAACGCGCGCTGA
Organism: Suricata suricatta; assembly: GCF_006229205.1. Classification (NCBI taxonomy): domain Eukaryota; kingdom Metazoa; phylum Chordata; class Mammalia; order Carnivora; family Herpestidae; genus Suricata; species Suricata suricatta. The sequence goes on along the minus strand of NC_043700.1, from coordinate 489,480 downwards.
CTGCCGGGTAAAGGCTCCCGGAAGTGGGTGCCTGTTCGGCTCACCCCGCGCCTGGGGTCCACTTCCCTCAGTGCCCGGTAGAATCGCAGGTGCTGCTGTTTCCAAGGTTAAAGAACGTACCTCCTAAGCGGTGGGTTTCTATTACGTCACCTCCACCTGCACAGCACTCTGCGGAACTGTCCCGTCTGATTGTAGCGGAACCTGTGGTAACTGTTGCTTTGAGGAAGTAATACATTGACTGGAAGTCTGAATAGGTAGGTCTAGAACGGTTTTGAAAATGGAAAATCCGTGGATGTCTTGATGACTTAACAATATAAAATTATGTGGCTGTTACTTCCTTTTGTAGACATAGGTGGTATGTTTGGTATATTAAAATTTACAACTTTATTCAGGAGGCGATTATAAAATCTAATTAATGTGTTCCACTTTTTTCAAAATTAGAATAAGGTTTGAACCTGATGTATTTTTTACTGTTTGCTAGTTCTTGAAATAATTATAACAATCATATTAATAATAGTAACGTGCCTTGTAGGGACACAGCTAATACTCATGTTCATCCGAGGATGCTCCTTATCGGCTCCCTCACGTACTAACAGCTCAGCGATCACTGCTAGCCATTGTTACCGTCATGAAGTTTCTGATTCATAATAGGGTAAATAAGTATTTTAAGAGAAAATCACTACTAGTGTGTTTCTTTCTTCACTGGTTCCATTTTATTCATTCCTGGTTGGTTAATCTGTGCTGTGTGCAGGCTGCCCACTGCACTAGGAATTTGTAAAACTGAAAATACTGCCGCATCTGGAGTTGGGATCATCCATGGTAGCAAAGAGGAAAAGAATAGTGAGCAAAGGTGTCCCGGCCTTCACGGCAGTGAGCGGATTCCAGAGCCCCGGTCAGGATGACGGGAGAAGGCCTGCTCTTCCCCATGCTGTGTCAGAGGCGAGTTCCAGGGAGAGGAAGACCAGGGGCCTTCTTCCCCTCTTGTGAAAGGACAGGCAGCAGACCGTCTATACTGGGTGCTGTGTACAATTGCATAAATGTCCTGTTGCTTTTTATTTTAATCCTTTGGAGATGGAACACAAGTAGGTAGTAGGTTCGAAACTATACTTATGTGTGTTGTGTTCACAATTCAAAAACAATTTCGTGGACATTTTGCAAAAATGACTCTGGTCTTCACACTTCTACATTCTCTTTATTTGAAAAACAAGTGTCCTTTACAGGCACAGGGAGTGGCAGTCGTTTCTGTGATCAGGTTGGGGTGGGGACAGCAATCTGGGACACTAGTTGGGAAAATATGATGTCTACATCGAGGGACGCTGTGGCTCTCAGGGGTGGGCTAATCACATGCTCATGGGCAATTACACTCTACAGGAGAGGCCCGGGCCTCGGAACACAGTTGCCAAAGAATCAGCACTTGGCACATGTGAGGCTCGGCACACGGTGGCTCCACACTGTGCCAATCTGTCTCTATCCGTGGGTTGTCTCCGAGAAGAAGATTAAAATGGCTTATTTAGGGACTGCTGGGTAACCAGAGGCATTCATCATGCAAGAGAGGTGTACACACTCTCCTTTCTTTTTGTAGGATTTTACCTCGACCAAGAACCCTGGTAGGAACAAAATGCCACATTGGGGAGATAATCAATGGTGACGAATTTGATTTGGGAAAAGCAGAATTCAAACTAGGCTGTTCTTACAACCATTTAAAATGAGGGTAGGGTAGAATTCTGGTGTTGTTTCCTAGTCTGGTTCATTTAAACCTTTTTTTTTTTAATAAAAGTCATTTTTAAAAGGATGTGTTATGGGCCTATGATAGATACACCATATTGAAATGTTAAGATACGTATCAACGTTCATTAAAAAAATCTAGCTCAAAGCACAGCTAATTACATGGTTATGAGATTTGACTGCAGGTTCACTAGTAGAAATGTAATCAATTATATAATCCTCCCTTCCTCAAAATAACTCACTTTTGGAGGGGAGTATGCTAAATTGTAAACAAACTGTTCCATGTACGGTGTTCTGTGGAGGACTTTGGGACCCGGGCATCAGTTCTCCAGAAGGGCGAAGCCCGTGTTCTCATGTGCCTTCTAGACCCTCCATGACGGCCGAGTGTGGACACGTGGCTCCTCCATTGGTGAGGATTCTCTGGGGTCTGCAGAAGCCCAGCCCCTTTGGAGACCCCGGGGCGGGGAGAGCAGCCATCTTCTTTATTTCCGATCCTTTGCTCCATTTCAGGACCTACCAGATATTATAGGGGGTATGGAAGTCATTTTAGCTCTTGTATGAAGTTTCAGTTTGTGTTGACTTCATTATCCAAATTCATACTTTGAATATTTTGAATTGAGCTCATTTGCTCTGAAAAGTGCACATCTGTTAATCTCTTATGAATGTCTTCTGTATGAATTTAGAAATGGCCATGTCCCTCATAATTAGGCTAACTGACATCACGAACCATTGAGAATCAGATTTCATTGGTTGACTGAGTTGGGACAATTTGTGTGATGCTTATTAGTCTTTTGTTTGGGCACACATTTCCAAAGTAGATCATTAAAGAGAGAATTTAAGAGCATTAATTTCATGTGCAAGCATCAGCACACGACTCAGCAATTACACCAAGTTCTGAGTTAGAAATCAGAACTATGAATGTACCTTCAAGAGAAAAGGGAGGTCTTATTTTGTACCACAGTGAGTTTTCCTAATATAGAAAGTGACTCATGTATCTTGGTGGCTGATAAAGGAGTGTGCCCCTGGCGAAATGCAAAATCCTACCACTCTGAGGTCTCACTTCTCAATCTTACGAGGTCTGATTTTAGTCTATGTTGAAAGCATTGTATTTAGTTGTAAAATAAAGCAGCATTTCTACTTCATGGAAGTCTTCCTGGAGTAAGAACTTAAGTATCTATTTAACCATCTGTGGTTGCCGGCGTGGTCTGCGCAGGTCTCCGGGGTCCTGTCACGAGCATAAAAGTGGTTGAGTCAGTGCACATGTTCTTCCCAGCTAGGGCCCCAGGTGTTCTCCTGAATGGTCATTCTCCCCCTGTCATCTCTGATGTGACCTTAAATTACGCCATGTTTGCATTTTCTGCCCTTCACTCTCTATCCTGTCCAACACGACAGAGCTGTCCTACCCTGTGCTCTGGGACAGAGCCCTCCTACCCTGTGCTCAGAGCCCTCACTCACATCACGAGATCCCGATCCTTTCCCTGATCTGCTGTCTGCCTTCCGTCCCCCGCTGTGGCGCATGGACTCCGCACCCTTGTCCTCCTCGGCGAGCTGCGCTCTCGGACCCCAGACGCCTGCTCAGAGGTGGACGCAGCTGCCGCCCATTGATTCCTGCAGCGGCTGGCGGGTTGGCGATGGCCGGCAGCTAGCTGCACCGCCGCTCGTTCTGTCCGCAGTCACAATGTAGGTATTTCTCCGCGTTCTCTCTGGCTCCTCTCCATCTTCTGTCCTCTCCACTTTGGCTCTCCCGCCTGATCTCATTTTTCCCACTGTCACCTCAACAAGCTGGACCCCACAGGTCACTGGTAGCCTTGACATGTCTCCAGATGGCCAGAGCTTTGCTCCAGAGTTTGGACATTGTCACTTTGATGACCTGTTAGTGCAGCACCATCAGTCCCATCCTGTCTTCTAACCCCCTGTTCTAGTCTTCTCTTTGAGGCCCCACCAAAGCTGGCCCCAACCCAGCTCTGTCCCTGTGGGGGGGGGTCTCTTGTCTGTGCTCCTCGGTCACCTTTCTCTGTGCTGCCTGTGACCTTGGTACCTGGGCTGGACAGAGCGACTCGTGCACTGACAACCTCCCCGCCCCCCCCCCCCCCCCCCCCCCCCCCCCCCCCCCCCCCCCCCCCCCCCCCCCCCCCCCCCCCCCCCCCCCCCCCCCCCCCCCCCCCCCCCCCCCCCGCCCAGCTCTGTCCTCTCCGTGCTGCTCTAGAACTGAGAGTGTTGTCCCCAGGACCTGCCACAAGGCTTCCCTGGTTCTCTGTCACCAGCGGGAAGCACGGAGGTGACCGGGAGGTGGCCCTCCGTGTCCAGCATCCACCCGTCTTTCTGCCTGGCAGGGGAGGATTGGGACGGCACACGGCCAGCAGGGGCCCCCCAGGCAGAAGCTTCTAACCGAGATGTGAAATCTCATTCCTCCCCCTCTGTGCGACCTTGGCTGGTTTCCAGTTCCATGGTAGTTGGCCAGCAGTGCTGCTGGGCAGCGTGACAGCGACTGGGTGCTGAGTCTGTTTTCTGTGCCTGAGAAACGGATGGAGTGGTGAGGTCCCAGGTGTGAGTGCGTCCTTCCAGACTGTGAGGCCTTAGTCCAGCCTCCTCTGGAGCTAACGAGCCGTGTCACCTGCTCGGTCCGCCAGGCCCGGTTCCTGGGGCGTTCCTGCGCAGTGGCCATGGCCACCCTGAGCAGTAAGAAACTAAGACCCGAAATCCCTGAGACCAGTCACCAGCCTCCTCTGGATGTGGGTCTGGGGCCCTGCCAGGTTTGCGAGGCATAGGAGCCTCTGGTTATTGAAACAAGTGTCTCTCTGTCCCCTGTGACCCCTGGAGCGTGCCAGCGCCTGGGGGGATTTGCCCTCCACGCAGCCGCGGCCCAGCTGCAGCTTCTGCACGTTTCCTCCAGCGTCGGGGCCTCACCGGCCTTCCCGGGCACCCCCTGCTCACCCCGGCTCTGGGTTTGCGTGGATTCCAGGCCCCCAGATGCCGCTCCTGTTAACACCGAGTCAGCCGAGTGAGGACGCGGGGAGGGGGCCAAAGAAAGGGGCTGTGCAGTACTTAGGACCTGTCACGGGCCGTGGCCCACTAAGGGGCGTGCGTGATGCCAGCGGAGTAGTCATCTCTGGGGCCGTGTGGAGAATGTGCCCACGCGCCGGCTGCTCACGGAGGCCTGGCCCCTGACTTACTGCCTCGCGTTGAGCCCTGGCTGCCCGCCGGGCACTGGGCTCTCCCTTCAGGAGCAGCAGCCCCAGGACTCAGTGCCCCTTTGCTGCGTCCTGCAGGCGGTGGGCGGTGGAGGGAGGGAGGAAGGGATGGGGAAGGGAGGGGACTGGACTGGGCCTGGGGCGCTCACTAGCTGGCGGCAGCCTCTTCACCCTCAGGCCTGTCCTTCCACCCTGGCCTCTCTCCCAGCTGCACAAAGTGGCCTCCAAGCAGAGGCCCAGCGGCAGGTTGGGAGCCTAGGCCTTGAGGGGGTGAGGGCTGCAGACGGCGTGGGGGGCCCTGTGCCGGAGCTGCAGGGGTGGGGGGGGGGCGCGGGTAGAGGCAGAAGCAGAGCTGCTTCAGCAAAACGTGTGCTGACTCCAGGGCAGCCCGGAAACGGGCTTTCTGTGTTTGTTCTCTTGATTTGCGTTCTAGTTTTCTACTAAAGCTGAACGTGGGGGTAAATGACTCTCTCTTTATTGAGGGCTCTTGTTAATGGAGATTTTGTGTGAAGGTCCATTCATACAATTGAAGTCTATTTAAAATTAGACATCCTGGTGACGGGGGCCTAATCTCAACCGTCTGCCTTGGAAGGATGTTTTACCTGCTCCGGAATCCCAGCTCCCTTTGCCAAGACGTGGCTTGGTTGCAGCTTCAAGGACTGGTTATCGACCGGCTTCCCCCGGGTCTCCCCGCAGCCTGTGACTTGCGGGGCTGGGGCCCTTGGCAGCACGGGGAGCGCGAGGCCGGAGCTCCCTGCGCGGTCAGCCGGCATGCTTGTTCGCGGTGCCGTAAACGGCACCTCTGGAAATACTGGAACCCCGAGAAGGGCTCGGGTGGGGAGGGGGAGCTGTTAGGGTGCAGCCTGTGGGCGCTCTGTCTGGAATAAGCACAGATTCTCAGATGTAGCGCTGAATTTGGGGTCGGGATTGGTGGCACAGCTTTGTGTCTGTTCCTGGCTGGAGTGACATCCAGTTGTTACAAGCGGTCCGGATGCAGGAAGCGGTAGGGAGAAACCAGGAGCGGTCACCGTGGCTGCCGCCTAGACCGCAGCCTCGTGGACGTGTGCGCGCATGCGCACGGCGCTCCCGTGGAGTCTCCGCCGTCGCCTGTCTTCTCGTTGTTCGGCTGTGATGACAGAACACGTGGCTTCAGAGAGTAGCCTGTGGACCCCGTGCCAGGACCCAGCCTCCGCGTGTCCGCTTTCCTTGGAGACACGCACGGCCAGCCTCATGACGCGAGCCGCGCGGACGTGGCCCTCGCACCCCCTTGCAGAGCGGGGGCGTCTGCGTCCCGGGGCCCAGCCGCGTGGACACGTGGACGTGGCCCTCCCAGGCAGCACGTGCTCCGGGGTTTGGAGCGCTCATGCCTGGACCGAGGCTGGAGGCCGGGCTGCCCGTGTGGGGAGATGGCCCCCGTGGGCAGGTCTCTGCTCCGGAGAAACTCCGGTCCGGCAGGGAGAGCGCGACTCTGAGCAGCTGCAGGCCACTCGCGCCAGGCGTCCTCATTGGAACTACGCGGAGCTCCTCGCAGCCCCCGGCAGCGTTCGGAAGCTGTCGGTGGGTCCACTGTGACTCGGTTATGGTGAAACCAGATGCTTCCAGGACAGAGAGTGAATAAATAATTGTGTTTTTCTGGGGGGGGGGGGAAAGGACAGAAAACCTCCTTCAAGTGCTTTTCTCTGTTTTCTGCTGAGGCTTAAATTTTTCAGTCCTTTGACGACATCCCTTCCTCCGACAAGGCTGGTTTCCATGGCGACGGCCCGCGCCGTGGCCTGGCGCCCTGGCCCATGACAGAGGCTCCTGGAGGGCTCTGTCCGGCGCATCGGCGTGCGTTTCTGGAGCGCGGGGTGAACACCTGGTGGCGGGCACCCCGTCTGCATGTGCACTCCCTGAGTGGGACCCCGCCCCCCCTCGCGGTGATCTCAGGACAGAGAAGGTGACAGCAAGCCTCCACGGCACCCGCTCGCCACATTTCCCAGCCCCTCCAGTGTTTCTGCTCCTGGTGCTCCTGTGAGCGTTCTGTCTTACGTGGGAGGAGCGGACCCTTGAGGCGCAGGAGGAAAGAATGTCCTCCTGGGACGTGGTGGGGCCCCCGAGGGCCGGTCAGCCCTGCTCTGCAGCCTCCTTGTGAGGACGGATCTGCAGACCGCTGTCTTAGTCCCTTGGGGACGCTGGCAGGACCCCCGGGGCCTGGGGCTTATCCACCCGGGCATTTTCTTCTCGCAGCTCTGGGGGCTGCAGGTGGAAAATCAGATGCCTGCAGGGGTGTGATCTGGTGAGACCCTCCTGGTGGGGGGGCCCCGGTACAAGGACACTGACCCCATTCACGGGGCTCCACCTCATGACCTCATCTTCTCCCTGGGAACCCCCTCCCGACACCATCCCACTGGGGATTAGGGTCCAACAGACAGATGTGGGGGCTCAGACGTCCCGTCTAGAGCAGTAACCTTGGCACGCATTCAGGAGAGAGATGGGCTTTCTTCTCTCCTTTTCTTGGTGTTTCATGGGCAACACAACAGGCACAAAAGTGCAGGAATGGAAGCCATGATGGTTGGAGCAATTTTAGGAAGAGCAGTCTTACCAGAGCCCCTGTGTGGAGGGGAGGACACCCATGTCCTTCTGCCCTGGCCGTCTGTCTGGACGCACTGACCCCTGGCCTAGGTCTAAGGGCAGACCCCCCCCCCAGCTCACACGTGCCCCCCATGATTGGGAGTCTGCTGGGCCCTCTGTCAGGGCTCTGGGGTTCCTGAAGAGAAAGCAGTCTGGAGCTTGTTTCCTGGCCACTTCCTTCTGGGAGTCTCACATGCTTAGATTTAAGGCCACCTTTGAATACAGCTGTGGAGGTCAGAGTCCGAGGACACGCTGTGTGGCTGCACCCAGCACGCTGAGGTCAGTGCCTCTGCCCCCCGGGGTCAGGTGTCCGGGCGGAGCATCCCGCGCTGGGGAAGAAAGCTCACGGCCTGCATTCTTACATGTTCTTTCCTCTTTCAATATTAAAAACAAACTTATGATTCTAAAACCCAGAGTAAGAGGGTAATAAAGCAATCACATACATTAATAAGAGTTAATTCATTTTTCTGTGTGGACATTAAGCATGAGATGTCCAAGCAGTGTCCGTAGAACAAATATTTGCTTCCTTTCTCGGGAGTGTGCTCCTGGGGAATTTGACACCAGGAATGCTTAATGACTTCAGAGAACGTTGTATATTTTGAAGAAGAAAAGTTTGTTTTTTAGTAATCAAGATCTGGATGTTAAATGAAGAAAATGCTTCATGAAACAAAAATACATGTTTGTTTATTTTTGAGAGAGAAACAGAGAGAATGAGAGAGACAGACAGATACTGCAAGCAGGGGAGGGGCAGAGAGAGAAGGAGACACAGAATCCCAAGCAGGCTCCTGGCTCTGAGCTGTCAGCACAGAGCCTGACATGGGGCTTGAACCCACGAACTGTGAAATCATGGCCTGACCCAAAATCAACAGTTGGACATTTAACTGACTGAGCCCCATAGACACCCTGACACCTGACACGTTTCCTTTTGAAAACAGGCTCGTTTGGAGATGATGTCCCCCTGACTCTTCCCGCCAAGACGCAGAAGGCGCGGCGGGTGCTGGGCTTGGCCGGCGCTGGGCACACTGCGCACTGTGTCCCGGCCGCTTTCCTTGGCTGCTTCCAAACGAGCAGACTGCTTATTCCCCGAACTCGTATCCTAAGAAACTCCTGGGACACTTATTACAAGATTAAAGGATTGTCGACTCCGACTTCCTCCCTGGACATCGGGTCACGGCTCCACAGAGCCCGTGTTTCCGGCATGTTCTGGGTCATGCGCATTGTCAGGAGCTTGGGGAGTCGCCGTGTCACACGGCACCCAAGGTGAGGCAGAAACACCCGCTCGCCGTGTCTGGGAGAACCTCCTGGCGCAGCAAAGCCCGAGTTGTGCACACAGCGAGCCCGAGTTGTGCACACAGCGAGCCCGAGTTGTGCACACAGCAAAGCCCGAGTTGTGCACACAGCGAGCCGGGGCCCTGAGCGAGTGTTTCTGTGGTCGGCTGAGGGGCTGAGCTCTCAGTAGAGGCCCAGCCACTTGGCCTCCCGCATCCCTGCCTCCTGTTGTGCTGCTCTCACTGTTCTCGCCTGGAGATCCCTCCGTGACTTGTGCTCACGTTGGAACATAGGTCTGGCTCTCTTTTAAACTGACACCATGTGGAACATTCTAGGTGCTCCTCCCTCCCCAGGAGCTCACAGGCCCTGGAGACTAGCCCAATGCTTCAGGGAAACTTACACACACCAATTTGTTTCCAAAAACATTCTAAGATTTGGAAAACTAAATTGGAAGCGAGTAACTTCAGATGTGAAATGGTGACTAGATGCCAGTGTGGTCTCCTGCAGCTCCGGCTACAGCCGGACGTCTGGGACACCGGGGACCCGCAGGGTGTGCCTCTGGTTCACCCCGCCTTCGTGGAAGGGCACACCCTCGTGGACAGACTTGAGAATATTTACCAAGGCACAGAGCAGCCTGGCCCGGCGGCAGGCCTGTGCGGGCCCTTGTGGAGAAGTGTCCCAATGCACAGAGACAGCCTCCTGCACCTGACGTGACCTGCCTCCAGGCCGTGCACCCGGGCTTTTCTTTTCCTCTCGCTCTGGACATTATTGAAATCGTAAGTGTGATTTCCGTGGCTTAGTGTTTGCTAGATGTGCTCAGGGGCGCCTCGTAGATGGGAGGGATACGTTTTAACAGCTGGTCACTTGGGAGAGGGGACGCTTCATGAGCAGTTCCTCTGGGGCTAACGCGCATTGTAGAAAATACTACTAGTATGACATTTAAAAGAGTCTCTGAAGGCAAAAACTTAAAAAAATAAGTTCTCAGCACCACTGACATTCCTGGTGCCTAGCTTTCTCAAGCTCTTCTGTGCCTTGAAATTTTCACTGGATTTGTTCTTTCTTTTTAGATCTTGTAGAAGCTGCTGTGAAATTCTCCCAGAGTGCTTCTGGGAATTAGTATGTTCTGTTAGCAGCTTGAAAAACTTCACAACAATAAAAAGAAAACAAGGAGTGATTTGTGTGTTGTGCAGAGCGCCCAGTGTGCAGAGTGGGGTGTTTGGTCATTTCTGGAGCCGTGCCTACTTGTGAGCGCCCGCCGCGTGCCGAGGGTTACGCTGGAGATGACGTCAGTCAGCAGCTTACAGTCCACACTGCCCTGCGCTCACACTGGCGCCTCCTCCCACAAGAGGGACCCTGTCCCTTCACCGGAGGACGCCAGAAGGATAGGAAGGAATAGGCTGTTGAAATTCTTCTGTGTGAGGCGTGGAGGCGTGCTGCGGGGGTGCGGAGAGCAAAGGTGGCCTGACACCTAGAGCTTGATGATTAGTGCAGCACATGGAAGCCGTGCAGGCCGAGTACCATTACCCAGGCTTTGGCTTTCTGAAGGTAATTCACCTAAACTTAGATAATTTCTTTCTAATATGCAGCAACTTGCATTCAAGGCCCTTATTTCAATAAAAAATGTGTTTCTTTTGCCCTGTCATACGAGAAAACAGAGGTGCCGAGGAAGTCAGAGGGCGCGTTCTGGAGGGAGCACGCCGACATCTCCGTTGACAGGCGTGGAGCCTGTGGAGGAAGGTGTGCAGGTTTGGTTCCCACGGCCTTGTCCTCCACGTATGCGTGACTGAGCAGGAGAGAGGCCACACAGACGTGCATCTGAGGAACGACATGCTCTGCAGAGACAGACTCAATTTGAAAAATGGATTCAAATTTCTTATAGGCAATACTATAGAAAAGTTTCTTAAAGGAGCCCATTTTAACCAAAATGTTTCCATTGCTTCACAGCTGTCCTTGTGAACTTTGCTTTAAAACGAACAACACAAAACAGCGTTTTCTCCTCCCTGCACTGTCGGGGTGGCCGCCGGTGCGGGGGCGGCGTTCTGCTCCGGCTCGGCCCGTGGGTGTCGTTAGCACTCCCGGGTGTCAGCCGGCACAGCCGCCTCCTGAGGGCGGGAGCAGGCGCGGCTGTTGCTCGGGCCCCTGGGCCCAGGATTGCCGCACGATGCAGGCGCCGGCGAGCTGATGAGCGTGAGGGGCAGGCCGCGGGGCTGCTGGGCACAGAGGGTCCCGGTCAGGGACCAAGGGAGCTGCATTGTCTCGGTGGGTTGCGCACCTGTGTGTGCTGAACGCAAATGCGCCCCTCTTCCGTGGCGGGAAATCCCGAGGGTGAGCACTGAACACTTTGCCGCCCTTAAAGCTCCTCTGAAGGGTTTTTACTAAACATTGAATGTTAGTGCTTTGCCAAAGGTGGTTTCTCTTTTATTGGGAAAGAAAATGGCACATCAGCGCCTATGGGATGGCATTAAAGGCCAGTCTCGACGCACGGAACACTACTCAGCCCGTAAAAGGAAGGGGGTTCTGACACCTGCTGTCACATGTGGGCCGTGAGGGCGTTGCGGTGCGTGAGGTAATCCCGACAGGGACAGACAGGCCAGGGAAGGGCAAGACCATCTGGGTCCACTCCCGGGCAGTCCCTGGAGCAGGCGCGTCCACCGAGACAGGAGGGAGACACCAGGACAGGCACTAGGGCTGGCGCGGGGGCGAGGTCCATGTCTAAGGGGGACAGAGGTTCAGTTTGGGAAGATGGAAAAGTGGAGGTGGATGGTGGGGATGATCTCATGATGGTGTGAAAGCCCTAAACATGGCTTCACTTGGTAAATTTTATGTATACTGTAACACGCACACACACAATGTTCAGGAGCAAAACTAAACAAACAAAACTAGCCAGCATGTATCACATGACTGAGAAACACTGAATTCTCAAAAAACTTGGGAAAAGAGAAAACAATGTATATATATTATATTTGATTTTATATATATATATATATATATATATATATATATAGTATATGAAATCATGTTCTAAAATCATGTCTATTGTACAACCACATGTTTGGTAACTCCACACATGTCGAAACAGATGCCTGTCTGTCTTACGTCAGTGTGATTGGCATGTTATCCATGAAATCAGGGAAGGGAAATGAAGTCTCTGGAATGACAGCATGAGCTGTAAGGATAATTTCAGAGACAGTCATTTCTCTTAATACTGTATTATTTGAAAGTTTTGTTGGTTTTGAATCTTCTAGACCTAAGTCCTCCTGCAGGGTCCGCACAGAAACGTGCGCTTCCTGTGAGATCCTGACATTATCTGGAAATCCAGAACCATGTGCTCTGAGAGATGCCATTTCATGTTATAATTCCAAAACCTTCGAATCCTGAAGCCTCCTTTCTAAAGCTGAGAGCCGGGGAAGGCAGGCAGTCCCCTGGCCCCTGGAGCCTCACCGCCCCCTCATCCACAGAGAGGATTGTTAGGGGTGTAGACGGGTGGACGGAGCCCAAGCCAGGATAGGAGCACAGAATGAATCACCAATAAAACCACAAGAGCAGGGTCACAAACACCTGCAGCCCCTGTCAGGCAGTCAGCCTATTTGGTGGATGAAAGGGCAGGTTTTTGCCCTGAATGTGGAACAGAGTGGTCGATGTTGGGTCCCATCCAGGAGCAGGGTGGGCTGAGTCACACGGTCCCTGGAGCCACGGAAGCAGGAGCACCTCGGAGGGACCTGAACCATCGTTTAGTTGACCCTGAGCAGGTCTGCGTGCTCCGGCCTGGCTGAGCCTCTCCACACCCGGTCGGAGAACCGTCCGGACCCCCGGAGGGCGTCGCATGTGGGCCACTTGGCAGAGCTCTGTGGCTCACAAAGGCCCAGTGCTGAGGGGCCGCACTGCGGGCATGGGGTTCAGGAAACACTGATCCCGAGGCCCGCGGTGCCGTCTCCTTCCACATCGTCTTGCTGCCGTGCAGCCCGGGCTTGCTGGGGAGGCGGCCTCCGGACCGGCGGTGCCTACTGCTGGATTAATTACCCTTAATTAGGTTGCGTCCCTCGCTGGCGAGAGTGAGAGGGACGTCTAGTGCCTCCTGCATCCGCAGGACCTCCGAAGACCAAGGAGGGCTCCCTCCTTGGCGGAGAGGGAGTCCCCACTGCTGGCTCGCCGAGTAGAGCGGGTGCGGAGGTCACAGTGTGGCCGACACCATGGTGACGGGGCTGCAGGTGCGCAGGAGGGCCACCCACATTTCGTCCTGAGGTGGACGGACGGCCCCTGTGCTCACCGTGTCAGCCACGCTGCACGAGGGAGCCCTTCCGTGGGGGGATGAGACCGCCCGCCATGACCTGGAGCTGAGGGGGAGTGGTGTCCTAAGCCCGGGGAGGCACCGCTGTCTTCCTGTGCCGTGAAGCTGGGGGAAGCTGATTCCGGGCGCGTTGTGGCCAAGGGGAGTGCAGCAGGAGGGCACGCCGCCTGCATGGGGCTGCCGGTGGGCACACGGTGAGACGAAGAGAACTGTTTGTTCACTGGGCGCCTTGGTGACACTTCAAGCTGAGTTCCGCACACTCGGGGCTGGTACCATTGTGCGAGCCTGTCAGGAGCGCGGACTCCATCTAGCGATGCTTCCGCAGGGTGCCTAGGCGGGGGCCCCCACCATGTTCCCACTGGAACCCAGACACCCGGGCCTGCGTGTCCTCGCCCTGCCCGTGGGCCGCGCCTCAGGGCCACCCTGAGCAGCCCGGCCTGGGAGCTGTGCACGTCCAGATCTGCCCTGGAGGCCCCGGGCTCACTCTGTTGTCCCCGGCTCAGTGCCGTCATCTGTGACTCCCGGCGGTTCCCCAGCTCCTGCGCAGGGAGGGGCCTGTCACTGTACCCGCGGTGGCTGTGTGGGGACCACTCCATCCTGCCTGGTTCCAGAAGGTGACTCTCTTGATGAGACTGAGAGGGTTTTCTTTTTCTCTAGACAGAGAATAAGACTTAATTGTAAATAACCTAGAAATGAGATCATTCTCTGAGGTCAAAGTAACTAATACATAAAAATGCACCTGGCATTTCTAACTCATCAATGAATTGGCAGTCACCAGTGCCCTGTGGGTGTCCTCTAGGTCGACCACAGAGGCCATGGGACAGACACATCCGTGGTGCCTTCCCTCTCGCTCTCGGGTCTTCCAGGAATTTTGTGCGCAGAAGGTCATCTTGCACGTTGACACACTCACGTTTTGTGGTTTGTTTAGCAGACACAGAGGGAGCTGGGCTGGCAGGCGAGGGCACGTGGGGTGAGAACACACCTGTCTGCAGGTGCGCCTGTCCTGGAGGGTGTCACTGCAGCACATGGTCCATTGTCATTTGTCGGGGCCACATTCAGGGGAAGCTTTACAAGGAGAACACAGCCACGTGGACCCCACGGTGAACAAGCTGCTGAGGGTCCTGGAGCACGTGTTCTTCAACATCTCAGACGTCCTTTCTTCTGGAAGGGGTCCTAGCCGCTGGGCTGAACAGTGACCAAACGAGATCTGTTCAGTGCATCCAGAATGCAGAGCTAAATGCACCCAAAAATGGATTTTCCTTCCTAATAAAGTGTTCAGCTTGGGGAACTATCACATATGCCTCAAAAATAAAAGCTTGCGATATTTTTAAAGCACAGTGACAGGGAGCGCCTTGCTGGTTCTGTGGCTTTGGCTCTGTTTTGTGGTCTGAAATGGAGACAATCACTAACTGCAGGGTCATCGGTGAGGGTGCCTGTCACTGTGCCTGTCACTGCGCCTGTCACTGTGCCTGGCACAGAGCTGGCCCTGGGCCGACGGCCGCTTGCACTGAAGGTCAAGAAGAGGGTCAGAGCTTGGGGACATGTGCCCCATGGGCATCCAGGTGCTGTGGCAGGCGTCCTTGCTGTGGCTGAGATCCCATTGGATGGGGCAGCCTGGCACACGTGCCCACTCGCACGGAGCTCAGCAAGGGTATCGGCAGCCCGGAGGCATCAGCCTGTCATCCTGTGTGGGCCGCGTCTGAGCTGGGGTTGGCAAAGCCGCAGCCCTGCGCAGGGACCATCAGCGTGCCTGTGGTGTGGAGACTCTCACGGTCCCCCGATTTAAAGAGGGGACCTGAGCTGGGATCACCAGGGCCGCCGATTGGCGGGTCTGCTGTCCGAGAGCTTTCTGTAGGACACGGTCTCTGATGGGGGCCTACTCTCCCTTGTCCTCCCAGGGAGGCCGCCTTCTCCAGTCACATGTGCTGTTTGCAGTTTTTTGCTCTAATTGTGCCAAGAACCCTGCTCCCCTCCCCCCAACGCCTCTGGTACAGCTTGTTCCCTCACCAGGCTTGGAGAGAAGCTTTCTGACCCGACGCTGCCTTCCTGAAGGACCAGAGCCATGTGTCCGCCTGCGGGATGACCCGCTGCAACTCCCGTGAAGCTCGGGACCTGGGCTGCTGCCCACAGAACTGGCACTCAGCTCCGCTCTTCCTGAGGTGACCCCTCGACAGGGTGAACGTGGAGTGCATCATGGCTTCTCTGGAGTTTTCTGAAGATGGCCATAAAGCCCAGCTTGATTTTTGTTGCCTTTTTATTGCCCTGTTTTGAAGAAACAGCCCTAATATCAGGCCTGCCTTTGCACTTGTGTGAAGGGTGTCCATCACACCCACGCTCACGGCCACGCAGTGCGCCGGAGCTGAAGCGCTGAAGCCGCCTGTGTTCGCTGGTGTGGATGGACAACCACAATGTGTATATACTCTCAGTGGAATAGTATTCAGCCCTGGAAAGGAAGGAAATCCGACACTTGCTGCAATGGGGCTGAACCTCGAGGACATTGTGCCGAGGAAATCAGCCGACACAGAACAAGAGGCACTGTGTGGCGACCCCTGGAGGAGGCACATCTGCAGAGACAGAGAACGGGTGGGCTGGGGGTTTACTGGGGACAGAGTGCTGGTCTTGCAAGATGAGCTCTGTGGATGGACGGTGGTGGACAGTCTGACATAATGGCTGCCCCTGAGCCGTCCGCTGTGAAGTGATTACGGTGGTAGGTTTTATGTTATGTGTATTTTATGACATGACGGCTTTGGACACCATGCAGAGTCAGGATCTCGGGCAGGAAGAAGGGACTGAAGAGCTCTCGTGAGATGACTTTGCTGAAATGTTCAGTGTGTTTATTGCATCTATATCTGGAGGCTTTCCGCTGGTTGGGCCCCAAACTCGAGGACATGGTGAAGTTTTCTGGCTTCTTACTAGTTTGGGAAGAAGCAAGTATAGTGAGTTTTCCCAAAAGTTAAGCATTTCCATATTATAAGTACCCTTTGAGTAGTCTTTCCTACTTGCTATGACAAGGTTTTGTAGCTGATGGTGACAGCGTAAGGTGGTATTTCGGGTAAGCACATGTCTGAAAAGAGTCTTCATTTGATACACAAGCGGGCCAGTGGCCCTGGTGTCCGTAGAATTAGGGGGAAATAGTGACAAGTCCACACAATGGCAGACACGCACTTTCAGTGTTCCAGGAGGACTCTCTGCTGAATTCCACTGATGGTTCTGCAGATACCTTCCTGGGCATTTGGCTTATTTATTGTACCTTTCACTCTTCCTCTTCCGGTGGCTGCCATGAGCTGTGATGTCCTGCCGTCTGAGGCTGGGGTGGGTGCACACACACCCTCCTGGTCTCCGGGGCGCCTCCCTGGTGCCTGTGGCTCGGTGGCTGTGCTGGCTCTGCCGGCTGAGAAGGACCTCACTGAGTGCACCTGTCCTACCGCCAGTGGGCCAGCTTCTGGACCACGGTCCTGGCGCATGTGTCTGTACACCACAGGGCCGCCCCTTCTGGAATGAAAGCCCCTCGAGTGAAGCTCAGTTCATTCAGAATGAGCGCCCATACCTTTCCATCTTGCCGTGCCTCACAGGTCCCCGCACCTGTCCGTGACAGTGGCTCAGAACGCAGAGGTGACTCAATTGTGCAAAATAATTTAAGCATAAAGAAAACATCCATGGATTTGGCACAGTGTCTGTCCCAGTGCCCATTTGCTTCACCAGAACAATATTGGAAAGAATTTCTCTCCGTTCTGTGGAGGAACAGCATGGGGGAGGGGGAAGGGCATGGATCCTGGAGCCAGGCTACCTGGATTTGAATCCTGCCTCTATTTCCTTGCCATGCAACCTTGAGCAAGTTTCTTAACCTCTGGGCGACCTGATTTTTCTGATAATAGTAACTCCCTGTAACAGACTAAACATTTGTGCTTCCTCAAACTTCATTAAAAAACTTAAATTCCCATGTCATGGTGTCAGGAGGGACACTTTGGGGGGAGTTGAAGTTGTGAGCAAGAGCCCCCTTCATGTGATGGTGTCAGGAGCGGGGATATGGGGGGAAGATGAAGCCGTGAGGGTGGGGCCCCCGGGATGGGATCAGTGTCCTTAGAGAAGAGACCCCGGCCGAGCCCCAGTCCCTCCCCCATGTGAGGACACAGCCAGAGTCCTTCACCTATAAGAGGGTCTCACCCCATGACCTCTAGCCCTGAGAACTGCTAGAAACACGTTTCTTTTGTGAGCCACCTGGCCCGTGGCACTTTGCAGCAGCGTCCCGATGGACTGGGGACCTCCCCTGGGGCTCGTGGTGAGGGTTAAGTCAGGTGCGTGTGCAGAGAACCAGCACCAAAGCCTGCAGGAGGCATTGGAAACTGTAAAATGTTACCAGTACAGGGAGGCCTTAGGAATCCTGCTTGGGGGCAGTGACAGAATCCAAATAAGTAAGGAAATGCGAGAGCCGCTCTGAGATAGAGGTGCTGCCCAGAGACCCCCAGGAGAGACCACTGGCTGCATTTAATCGGGCTTGGGCTCCTCATACAGGAATTCAAGGCAGTGGTCAGCCTGGTGGTTTTGAGATTTTATGACTAAAACCTATGCTGTTCCTGTTCTGTTCAGAGGGATCTCACCTGGGTCCTTTTCTGGTCACCTCTGTGGTCCCCTAATCTACACTGTCTGTGTTCAACATTTCCTTTGCTCAGAGGGGCGCGATGGGTCAGACGTCCTGGAAGAGACCCCGGGGAGTATCACCTGTGGTCTCAGTATCAGGGAGCCATCGTGTGGACGGCACCCCGTGGTCATCAGCCTCCCCAGAGGGGAGGTGGCAGGACTGTGCAGGGCTCTTGGAAGTGCTGGAGGCTGGAGTCCTGCTCAGGCTTTGTGGTGCCCGGATGGGATACACGTCCACAATGGACACCAGCCTTGGCCTCAACTGGAGAGACAGGGAAAACCTTCGGGTCGGCTGAGCCTGCAGGCGCACGGCCATGTTTTCTGCAGTCCCTGATGCCGCACGGCGGGGCAGCCGGCCAGCAGCATCACGGGCTTGCACGCAGAGTGCGTGATGGGCGGTGCGCAGGGGCGTCCGCTGCCGTTTTGCAGGGTGATTGCTCCTCAGTCCCCTTGTAGCTTCACGGCACGTCCCACCGACTCTCTTGGTTCCTGTGAATCAACAGCATCCTAACGGGCATCTGGAGGGCTGGGGATGAGGCAGACTTGGGAGTCCGAAAGCCTGGGTTTGAGTTAAATTCTACAATCTGGGGGCTGTGCGCCATACAGAAGGCTCTGAATGCTTCCTTATTTCTTCAGTTACCTTATCCGCAGTGCAAATGGGGCAGACGGTGTATTTGAAAATATCCAATAAATATCTGGGACATGCTAGGAACTGAATAAAAATTAGTTGAATCTAAATACGGCTGATGGGAAGACACAGAAACCAAAGCATACCCCATCAGCAGCCAGTAACTTTTGGCTTATTATGCAAAAGGGAAATGCCAGGATTTCTTTTGCCAAAGGAAAGCTGAAATATAAACCTGCTGTATAGTCCTCAAATAAACCCGGAGCTTTCCTGCAGGATCTAAAAGGTTTTATGGGGTTTTGAAATTTCAGCACCACCATTTTACCTTCTTGATGCCCATCATCAAGAAGAGATTTCAGAAAGCCCGACATCATCTCTTTGACCTGTTTTCTTGAAGCAGGCCTATGAGCGAAGCCCGGCACCAGCATGGTGCTGAAGGAAGGTTCCCAGGGTGGAAGCCATCCACACACTCTTGAGCAGATACATGAAAACATCCTGCAATGTGGGGATGCCTCTCCCGAGATGTTAGGATGCAGGGTCTCCACCAAGAGCTCTGAAGTTCAGGATTGGGAACGTGTAATAAAACAGATTATCAAGTGTTGGACCCAGAGAGAATAAAGGTGGGCACATAATGCACAAGGTGGCAGGAACCAACAATAAACGCATGAGCTGAGTAGGCAGGAGTGAAATCAGGACCTGGCATTCGGGATGGAGCCCGTGTAGGATGGGCTTGGACTCTGGGGCTTTGTGATGCCCCCTGGTGAGGTGGCCAGAATGAGGGCAGGGCGTTGAGCGGAGCCAGGGGCACGTTGTGCACAGTGTCCCAGGCAGATCACCTGCAGGAGGGCAGGTGTGCACGGTCAGCACCTGAGCCCCTCAGCGCTGTGTCAGCACATGACCTTCTAGATCCCCCTTGTGAGTAGGGTTTGTTCAGTTCAATTTTCAGTTTTTTAGAAAAGCAGACCTAAATATCAAGAATGCAAACATGGGAAAAAAACATTTTAAAATCAAGGTTAATGAATACATATCCTTTTCCAGATGGAATAGACCCAATGAAATTATAAAGCATATTCCCTAATCTTGATACATGTTGAAAAGGATCATGGGTTAATTTTATCTTCAGTGGCTTTGACCTCCGTGCTGTCTCTCAGCCCTCAGCGTTAAGGCTCAGCTGTACGAGGGGGGTGTAGGGGCAAGGACCCCAACTGCAGTTCGGTGGACCTTAAACCACTCCCTAAGATGTATCCCTGACACACGTGTGAGGGCTGTGGATTCTGAGGAGTGGCTCCACCTAAGTGGACTGTGAGCCGTGCAGACCTGGGTCCCTGGCTGTGGGGGCGGAGGGGTGGGTCTTCAGCGGGGTGGGGTGAGGCCTCGGGGGTCTGCTTTATTCTTCTCAGTCCAGGCTCTTCCACAGCCGTCTGAATGCAGTGAGAGGGCCCTGCTGGCTCATGGTGTCCGTTCGGCTGTCAACAAAAGCATAATTCATTTCAGGGCAAAACTCCTGCCTGGGACAAATGGCTTCATTATAATCCAAAAGCAGTGTCAGGAAAACATGAAATTGTGCAGATGGAAGCAAAGGGAGCCAGTGCTTCTGGGCCTTCCTCAGAACAGGATGCTTCTAGTACCTTCCTCAGGAGGGTGGGACACTTTCTGCCCCTTCCACAGGGGTCAGGACCGTCTCCTGCTCCTTCCGCCGGGGTCGGGACCCCCTCCTGCCCTTCTGCAGGGGTCAGAACCCGCTCCTGCCCTTCTCTTGCCCTTCTGCAGGGGTCAGAACCCGCTCCTGCCCTTCCGCGGGGGTCAGGACCGCCTCCTGCTCCTTCCGCAGGGGTCAGGACCCCCTCCTGTCCTTCCGCAGGGGTCAGGACCGCCTCCTGCTCCTTCCGCGGGGGTCGGGACCCCCTCCTGCCCTTCCGCGGGGGTCGGGACCCGCTCCTTCCCTTCTCTTGCCCTTCCGCAGGGGTCAGGACCGCCTCCTGCTCCTTCCGCAGGGGTCGGGACCCCCTCCTGCCCTTCCGCGGGGGTCGGGACCCCTCCTGCTCCTTCCGCAGGGGTCAGAACCCGCTCCTGCCCTTCTCTTGCCCTTCCGCAGGGGTCAGAACCCGCTCCTGTCCTTCCGCAGGGGTCAGGACCCCCTCCTGTCCTTCCGCGGGGGTCGGGACCCCTCCTGCTCCTTCCGCAGGGGGGCAGGATTGCAAGCCGCAAACAGGACCCCCGAGAGCAGCTCCCGGGCCGGAGTCCACGGATCCGCGGGCGTCCTTCACAGCAGCCACCTCCGTCCTGGGCCTGTGGGATCTGAGGCGCTGTGCACAGCCTGGGGGCCGAGACCCTCTCTGATCCTCAGCTGGACGAGGTGGTGGGAGCCCGCCCGTGGGCCAGCTCATCTCGGCGCTGCCTCCCGCGATACGCAGATCTTCCTTGAAACGACAGTGATTTCGCCAGTGAGTTTTATTTTGGGAGGAATCGAGTGAGCAGCTTGGTTCTTCATAGGCAGGTACGAGGCGTGAGTACCGGGCGCCGCCTCGGTGACGACGTGACAGGCCGACTCCACGGACAGCCGGAGCGTGAGGGACGCCGGTCCGGCCGGCCGCACACACTGGGTCGTCGATGCGCTCATGACTGCCGTGATTCTGCCCTCGGAAATCGGGTCGGCACACTGAAAGCGGGCTGGGTCTGCGTTCCTCGGCGCCCGGAGGCGCACGGCGAGCCGCGGCCGGTCCGTGAGGTCCTGGCTCAGCGGCGGCGCGGCTGTTCGCGGGCGCGGGAGCCTCC
>NC_043700.1:452896-468259 GCF_006229205.1 Suricata suricatta | reverse complement strand
GTGCCCCAGGCGTGGTGTCCACGGGCACGCGACGGGGACCTCCGGGGGCCTGAGCAACTGTGCGCGTGGGGGCTTCCCGACGCCGCAGGGTCCTCGTCCCCCCGGGTGCCGCCAGCTTCGCGTCCCCGCGTGAGCACGGCCGCGGGGGCCTGGCCCTGGAGCTGACACAGTGCGGCGGGAGCCTGATGCTGCGGGGCCAGCCCCTTCCTGGCCCCGCCGATCTCCCCGGGACCCGGGAGCGTCCACTCGTCGAGGGTGAGGGGTGACCGGTCGGTGCCTCGGCGTGCGGCAGAGCGGCCACACGGCCGCCCGCCAGGGAGAGCTGCAGGACGGTCCCACGCACCCCTGCCTGCCGGGCCACTGCCCAGGCCTCTCTGCCCGGCAGGGACTGGGATGCACAGACCCCGCAGGGACAGCCGCCCGGCAGGGACGTGGGACATACAGACCCCACGCGGTGGCCGTCTTCCCTTCCTGCTGGCCACCCCGGCCGAGGGGGGCGTCATCAGAACCTGCTCAAGGCCGCCGAGTGTTGGTGGGTTGCGCAGAATTGTGTTACAATCCAGGCCTGATCTGTTGGGGGCAGAATGCTCCGTTATCCAGGTGACGCCCAGCACAGGGCCAGCGGCTGACTCCCCGGGGTCAGCTTGGAGCCGGACACACAGCCGCTCCAATCGCAGGTGCCCCGCCGCTGCTGTTGTCACGTGCCAGCGGTGCAGGGCAGTAGGGGCCACTGCCTTTGGTCCTGGACTTTCAGTTCTGGGAGAGAGGAGCACAGTGGGGCAGCAGAGGAGCCCATGCCGTCCCTTCCATCCACGAGCGTGATCACTGAGGACCAAACGCAAGCCCCTTCCTGTAAACTGTGGCAGCCCGGCTTCTCTGCTCTGCGGGGTGAGGAGAGGGAGCCACCTGGTAGTGACACTCGCCTCCCCAGGCGTTCTGAAACTGACCTCCCTGCTCTTTCCGCACACGTGTTCAGAAAATAACGCATGTTCGTGC
The DNA here is from genome assembly GCF_006229205.1 of Suricata suricatta. NCBI lineage: Eukaryota > Metazoa > Chordata > Mammalia > Carnivora > Herpestidae > Suricata > Suricata suricatta. Next base: position 467,263 of record NC_043700.1, on the reverse strand, counting down.
TTCTCCAGCAAGAGATGGAGTATAAAACGCTGAATCAGAAGTTCTGATGACAAAGATGATCCGTTCTGGTCTCTCCTCTCAGGTCAGGGATCGGATTCCGTGGCCAGGGCAACAGAAAGCCTGGCGTAGCAGACAACATGGTACATTCTGGGTGTCTTCCTGAGCGGGCTGGTCCTTACTGGTGGGTCGTTTGAAGGAGCCTGTACAGCCACCTGCCAGGGATGGGTCCTACAGAAAGATCCGGCTCCCTGTCCCATAGTGAATTGCATATTCAAATTACAATGAGAAAAACCTTTTTTCTCCTTTTCTGACACAGTTGTGTGGTAGGAAACATTTGCTCCTGGTGTGTGTGTTCGCGCATGTTTCCTGTTTTTTGTGGTCCTCCTCATCTCTCAAAAACACGCCTGGCGGGCTGCTGCCTCTCACCAAAGCTGCTAATCCTCTGTGACAAGTGTTTAGTGGATAAAAGATGGTGGGAGCAACCCCCCCCACCTTTTTGAGAAACTTTCTTTTTAAGTTTAATTCAATCTTGAAAGTAGAATTTCTCTATTTCCCTGAGCAGCCTCACATGTGATTGCAAAGATCTATCAGGCTCTGAATTGAACTGGGGGAGCCTGAGGACAAGAGTGACAGCCACTCTGGAGGGCTCAGTACACTGGGGAATTTTCGTGGTTCAGGGACATGCACCTGTGTCCCTGGCTCTGTCGCGCAGACTGGGTGGGGTCAGGTTCCAGGTAGATTTGAGTCTTTTCTGTCCAAACTGGCCAACAGGAAAGACGTACTGACCCGAAGTCTGTGAACAAATGCTTTTGGCAGTTCAGTGAACTATATACCAAAGGGTGTCTCCGTTAACCTGCATTTATAACAGTTTCAATCAGAGCGGTGTTTTGTATTTCAGAGCCTAACACAAAAGTTAGCAGCGAGCGGTGAGTTCCGTTACTATAAATCTCATGCAGTGGTGCTCTTCTGTTTGCTTTCTGTCCCCATGGGCTGGGTGACAGGTAGAGCCTGGGCACTTTCCTCTGCAAGATGTGTCTGCTTTACGGTCTTCCCAGAGCCAGACTCAGCAGCCGTCTGTGGTCCCCTGTGACATTGAGCCAAAAAAATAGTAGGTGTCGTATATTTGAACTGAAGCCTGCAAGAATGATCATCATAAACTTGAGTGAGCCTTTCAAGTACTTTGCAAATTACCTTTCGTTCGTTCCCTAAAGAAAAAATAATAGTAGTTTCTCTCCTGTGCTGCCCTCAGTCTCTTGGTGTCTCTACCTCACTGTGTCTCTGTGTCTCCCTCCACCCCTTTTGGAACACAGCTTAAAAGAGTTTCTCTTGGATACTTTGTAAATGTTGTAATACTCGCTGATGATGGTGATTTCCCCCCATTAATAACAATGTTAAGCATTAACACCTTTCCCTCAGAACACTGGTTCTTTTCTCTTTTTTGTGTGAAATTATTTTTTTATAAGAAACTTTTTTCTTCTGAAACAAAGAACATATAATGAGCAAATATGTTCCCAAGTAGAGCGAGGGAAAGTACGGTTTCTCTCGTCCTGTTTCTTGGAGAGAAGGGACCGCGATGTTTAACAGCATCCGCTCTGATTCCCCCTAGCTGATTCACAACCAGTAACGGGGTCTCCAGGCCCCTTCGTCTTCGAGGTCTGCCACAGCTCATCTGACCCCCAAACAGTGAGGACACAGGTGCCCCGGGGGCATCCTGCACTGAGACAGAAGGGGCTCCGGGCCCGAGGGTGCAGAGCTTGAGGTGTCTGTGGAGAGACCCTGGGGCTCCCGTCCGCCCGCCCCCACTGTGCCTCCTGAGGGGTCGGGGGCTTCCCAGCGGTGGGCACAGCGTACACTGTGCCGGGCGCAGTAATCACCGGTCCTAGATTGTCACACGCCTACCTTAGGGGGGTGAGAGGCGGGCCTGGAAAGGGAGCTGTGCTCACAGTGATTAGTAGCGCCTCTCTCCCAGCTTTCATTCATCACGTATGTCGCTGCGAGTTGGGCCATCTGACCGGTCGTCCCGTGGCGTCACCGCACGAGCAGAGCCTGCACTGACTGACGTTGCAGCTGATGAGCGAGTGCTAGTTTCATCACTGAAACGTCGTGTACGTCTCGTGGGCTCCGTCCGTGTCCTGTGAAACACCTGCGTGCCCCCACACGACATCCCTCTTGTCACATTGTGTCATTTGTGATGTGGACACGCCCCCTCAGGAAGAGTGGGGGGGAGCCCTGGTCCCCAGACCCGTTCGCCGCATATCTGCCGGGTCCCGGTCCTTGGGCCGGCCTGCTCAAGGGCCATTTCTTGCCGTCTCCTGCCCACACGTCCGGTTGCTGGCCTGGATTCCCGTCCCGGGCCGCCCTGCTGGTACGTGGGGTCTGCTTTCCCAAGGTGGGCGTTGCTGTTTCCGTACTGTTTCCATCCCACCTGGGCCGCGACCAAACTGAGCTCCTTTATGACTTCCCGCGAGCGCCATCCGTTACTACCACTGTGCTTTGCAAACTCCCCGGCCGCATCTGTAAGTGCACGTGTCCACTTGGGGCTGCAAGGCTCCGGAATAATACGGGGAGAGCGTCGGAATTGAAGTTCAACTGCATCCCTGATGAATACTCAGCTCTTGATCCAACGTTTTCTTATGGAAAAATGAGTTTCTTCCATTACTTGAAGTGGATTTCCTATAATAGAATTACATTTCATTTTCAGCCAGCGGTGGGCACAGCATACACTGTGCCGGGCGTAGTAATCACCAGTCCTAGATTGTCTTGAGGTTCAGTGGGACCCCTTGTCCCCAGTCATATGCAAATGAAGCCAGCTTAGCTCTGGAAAAAACTATTTTCTCTTGTTATTTGGTCTCATTCAAATCTAGTATAAAAACAAAGTGGTTTATGTTTTTATGTGTTATCAGATAAAGATCATAAGAGTGGCTATTATATTAGGAATGTACTTTGATTTATTTGCACATTTTACACTCACAAGGTCTCCCCTTTTTGCCTCATCTGTCAGTCCCTGGAAATCTTCAGGGAGCAAGACAGCCCCGTGGGCGGGCTGCACGGCCCGGCGGGAGGGGCAGGCGGGGGTGGGGCTGGGAGCCAGGACGGCGTCCTTCTGCCCACCGCACCCTTCTCCAGACACTGCTCTCAGACCACGGACCCTTCCAGCTGCATGGTGTGTGGTTGTACTTCACATGTCTTAGGATAAATAAGAAAAGAAAATCGGCTGTCGTGTGGATGTTTGATACAAGTCAGTAACTTCTTGGTCCAAGTGGTGCCACGGGTTCCGCATTTAGCGGGATGAACGGCCCATTCAGACGTGGGCAGCTGTGGGAGGCCCATGAAGTTTCACCACGCGGCTCCTTCATTCTCAAAAAGATGCTTATCTTTAAAATATAGAGTCTTTGGAGGTTCTTCATGTATACTGCCTCTTTACGGGCAGCTGCTGAGGGGCACACGCATACACATGCAGCACGTGTGACGGCATCAGGACGTGTGACCCGCACCAGCATAACGAGACGCCTGGGGAAGCGGTCCTGTTTACTGACCCCACCGCCCGCTCACGTCTGGACTTTCTTACACAGTCGTAGCTTGTATTGCAAGGGCTCTGATCTGGCGCCTCATGCTGGAGTAAGAAAACACGAAAAGCAAAAACAGCCTACCCGGTCCCTGTGTGTACATGGTCATGGGCGTCCTGAAGATTCGGGACCTGGGTTTTCAAACTAGGTCCCTTGTGGACATAGCCCTTCCTTCCTCCCCCCTCCCTTCCTCTTCCTCCTTCCTTCCTCTTTCCCTCCCCTGTCCTCCCTCTCTCCCTCCCCCCTTCCTCCTCCCTCCCTCCCTCCTCCCTCCCTCCCTCTCTGAACAAATGTGTGTGGAGGCTCCATTGCATGTTGCTGAAAAGCGTTCCGTTTCTGGGCAGATGGAACCCCCAGGTGTCTGTCAGTCCTGTCTACATGGTGGTGGAGTTCATCTCCAGTTTGGCCATAAACTCTGAGCACCTCCATGTTGTGAGCACTTTGCCGACGACAGTCGTGTGCAGAGCCGGCCACCGCTTGCTCTCACGGCGCCCCAGGACAGGGGGAGGGCTAGTCATGGATCAGCAGCCCCACTGACGGATACGTGCTGCACAGGATCCTGACTGTCCCGGGGAGCAGAGCCCGCCTGCGGTGGACCCCAGATGGTCTCCCTGCACGGAGACCTTGGCCAAGAGCTTCTGGAAGCCGGGAGAAGGCTAAAGGCTGGGTGTACATGGTCCAGGGAAGCTGGCCTGCAGGGGTCTGGCCATGGGGAGGCTGGGAGTATGGCCAGGCTCAGTGAGAGCTGGGCAGAGACAGCCGGGCAGATGACTCCTGTGATGGGGCGGGGAGCACCCACGTAGGAGGCAGTGGTGGGCTCATCATTAGAGGCTCCAGAGGGTCGAGCTGAGAGTCAAAAGGTATAATTTTTTTTTTTTACTTTTAAAAAAAACATTTACCTATTTTTGCGAGAGACTGAGAGAGAACACAGGAGAGAGGCAGAGAGACAGGGAGACACAGAATCTGAGGCAGGTTCCAGGCTCTGAGCTGTCAGCACAGAGCGCAGCACAGAGCTCCAACCCATGATCCATGAGATCATGACCTGAGCCGAAGTCATAACCAACTGAGCCGCCCAGGCACCCCTTGACTCTTTCAATAATGAATAAACTAAATATTTTAAAATATCATTATTCTGTTGTTTGCACAACCAGTTTCTTTATTTTGATATCTTCCCCTTTAAAAAAGAATGACCCAAAGTCTTCATGTTTACTTGCTTGCTGTTTTATAAACTTAGGGGTGTGTATCAGACACCTCGGAACACGAGAATGTAGACTTTTTACAGAATACCAAATACTCAGTACGCCTGGGATTGTCTGAAAAAGTGAGCGTTAGGAGTTAATTGTTTTCGAAGAGTTGAGACAGAGGCTTCCCTAGTTTCTGCTCAGTCAGTATTGAAAGTCGAGCCTTTGGGCTGCTCTTAGGCAGAAATACTGGAAATACCGCTAGTCTGGCCGGGCTGTGTGCAGGTGAGCAATGCTGACGCCCCCGTGTGATGCCGCGGGGTTTGGGCAAGTGTCAGAGACTTGTCTCTAGAATCAGCGGATCTGAGCAGGCTCAGAAGTTCACCCATCTCTTTGTGTGTGGACGTGAAAACTGGAGTCAAGTATTTAGGCTAAAACTTCAAGGCAATTTTGTGCTTTTTTAGAGGTCAGGAACCATCACCAACATTTGCACCTACAACTGTAACAAAATCTTGTGAACCACTGCAGGGAAACATCTGTTAGCGTCATTGCCGCCACGGTCGCTGCCTTAGCGGCCCTCACGGTATGCGGGCATTGTCAGTGCGCCGCGGTGGGTGAGCGTCTGTGCTGTTGATTTCATTTTACTGTGTTTTCCCAAATCAGCCAAACATTTGTGCCTCTCAGATGTGGGTTCCGGCCTGTTCTGTGTTTCCCATGTTTGCGTGTGGGTTTTTACTCAGGGCAGCTGTCCTGCCTGTTTGATGGGAGAGCAACACCCCTTGTGATGGGCAGGCACGCACGCCAGAGCGGTCTGGATTTCCACACTGACCCTGAGGTCAACAGGCCGTAAACTCCCTGACCCTCTGAACCCCACATTCGTAAAACGAGGTGAGAATACCATCCCACAGCGTAGTCACCCTGTGGCCCCTGCTTCCTGCCTGTGGAGCTCTTTCCGCGGGGCCAGCGTCATTTACAGGGAGCGGCCTGCCTGGTGCAGAGTGGGGCCAGCGAATGGAGTCGGCAAGAGTGTCCATCCGTCCCTTGCTTTGCGAAGAGCTACTTGGTTTTCATGTGACAGGAGCTTTAAGGTTCCACTGTTTCTATATGCGTCTGGCTGTACCACATTTACTTGTTTTTTAAACTATTCCTTATTCAAAAAGTATAAAGGACAACCCAGAGCTAAGACTGTGCACTCAAAGGGAAGCGGTGCGCACGATGAACAGAACGGAGCTGACCTCACCGGGCAAACCGCTGTGCTGGTCTGAGAGGAGCCCAGCCTGGACGGGTGGGGGGAGTGGTCAGTTCCGCCGTTCCCTGTGTCCTTTATGTCACAGCAGATGCCAGCAACTCCCTGAAGGGCAGCCACACCCGGTGCTGAGGCCAGTGGGGACTGTCCCCACTGAGTTTTCACTGGGAGCTTTGAAGTGCTGGAGGGCCACATCAGCATCGCCGTAACCATGGCAGCCAGGGGCCCAGAATCTTCCCTCAGCTGGTGGGCCAGGATAGGCTGGTGACATCAATGTGCTCTGGGGAGAGGTGGGGGGGCAGTGCCTCCTGAACCCCGTGGAGACGAGATGGAGCCCTGCAGCAGCTGGTGGGCATGCGCATCCCTCGGAGGGGCTCCCTGCGGAGCGCTGCTGGCGAGGGGGGGGGGGTCGGGGGTCTCGGTGGACGGACCTCCTGCTGCTCCTGGGCAGCCCTGGGACATGGCCTCCGGGGCTCCAGACCTTCCTGCTGCATGCTTATGCAGGCGCATGATTTCCTGAAAAGGATGTGCACCGATGTCCTTAATTTTGAGGCAATTTATGTGTTTTCATTATGTGAGAAATATACATTTATCCTGTAGAAGAATAAAAGCAAGAATCCAGCCTTTGAAGGGAAAATGAGAATCTTTCAGCTGCTTCCCTTGGATCTCACAGATCCCCTCGCAGCCTCCACTGAGTAAGGGGTAGCGTGTGTGTGTGTGTATACATGAGTGTGCATGTGTGTGCGCGTGAGCGTATGTGCTTCTGAGACAGTGAGTGGCCTTCATGGGGACTGCTCCCGGAGCTTCTCATGCACCGTAGTGCTTCCTGGGGTTCTCCTGGGATATCCTGTTGAAGATGTTTCTTCTGATTTCTAGCTTGTGAAGAAGTTGGTTGGTTTTTTTTTTTTAAATCAAGAATGTGTTTTGAATTTTATGCTTCTTGGGGGACCATCTATTATAAGAAGCATGCTTTTCCCCTTGATTTATCAATTACGGTTTACGGTGTTTTGTTTATAATGACACATCATTCATTTGCTTCTGGGACATACCCTCCTTGGTCATGATGCTCTTTTAAGAGCCTACTGGTTTTGACTGGCAAATGTTTTATGTAGAATGTTCTCGTGTTTGTTCCAAAGCCAGATTGTTGTGGATTTGAGAGTACCAGTTGTGTGCAAGCTTGGCCGACAATTAAAGAATATTGGTTGCGTTTCACTGTCAACACAGACTCGCCCAGGGATAGAAGAGCTGTTCCCGGATGCCGCGGGAAGGGAAGTACGGCGCCCTCTCACAATGAAGCACAGCTTTTGATCATGTGTTTGTTGCAACAAGCAATTTGCCTGCAAGTAGAAAGCGACTGTGATATCTAAAAGAGATCAGTCGTAGAAACAGAAAGTGATGCTTTTGACAGTCGACTTTTAAATTTCATAGGATCTTCATTTTCTTGTTGGTAGTATTTGTTGCAAAATCTCATATAATCCGCTGACTTCGTAGCCCATGCCCAGTCCCGGACCGCCTGCACTGAGGTGTGGAGCACTGGTAGATGGGTGAAGCTCGCTGGGTGAAGCTCGCCCTAGCGTCAGGTTCTGACCATACAGTAAGTTCTGGGACATTCCTGACGGTTAAAAGATGAGTAAAAGCAGGCTAACAGGCCTCTGAACACCTCCAGGTTTAAGCAATCAATACCGATTTGGTGGGTTTCTAGGCAACATTTTTATTACTATAACGTACATGCGCATAGCTCTCTGTATATTGGTGTACTTAGAAGATTATTTAAAAAGTCATCTCCAGGGACGCCTGGGGGGCTCAGTCGGATAAACTTCCGACTTTGCCTCAGGTCATGATTTCACGGTTCGTGGGTTCGAGCCCCTCGTCAGGCTCTGTGCTGACAGCTCAGAGCCTGGAGCCTGTTTTCAGGTTCTGTGTCTCCCTCTCTCTCTGACCCTCCCCTGCTCGCTTGCTCTCTCTCTCTCTCTCTCAAAAATAAATGAAACATTAAAAATTTTAAAATAGTGATCACTGTGAAAACAGGAGGCTGAACTAGGATGATCATAACATTCTGGGAAAAATTGTCCTGAGAAATACGTGTTCATATATAAACAAAAAATGTTTTATCTTTTCTTATAAAGCGGATTTAGGATGACCCCTAAATTTACTTTCTATACAATTTAAGCCCAACTTTATAAAACACAGACATTTGGGATGGTGACGGCCTCCCCCAAATTGTAAAGCTGATTGGAGGGGCCTCGGGGGGCTCAGCTCGTTAAGCACTGGACTCGGTTTCGGCTCAGGTTATGGTCTCACAGTTTGTGAGCTTGAGCCCCATGTCAGGCTCGGTGCTGACAGTTTGCAGCCTGCTTGGGATTCTCTCCCCGCTCTCTGCCCCTCCCCTGGATGTGCGTTCTCTCTCGAAACAAATAAATAAAAACTAAACACTACAGCTGATTTGGGATGGAGAAGGGCCCAGACTTAGTCATTCTGAGGCCAAATCATGTGCTTTACATGTACTTGGCCTGCCACCCAGGTTTCATTCCAGCATCACAAATGTCAGAAATGATGTTAGCCACATTGCCGCAAGGAGAGTACTTCAGAGTAAACGGAGACAGAATTTTAAATGAAAGGAAAGAACTCTGATCGATTCAACTTTGGTTATGGTTTTTAGGACTAAAGAACCATCTCATAAAATTATTCTGTAACTCTTCATTTTAATTTGATTTAATTTAATTTGGCCATCCATTTTTTCCTCATCCAGCTATCAAAAGATTTCCTTCCCTAGTGGTTTTAGCGCCCTCACGTATATAGCTTTCTTGAATTTCTTTCTACAAAAGTTTTACCCCTGCTCTGGGTCTCGTAGGCGTGTGGTGTAGACACACAACGGCCTGTTAAATCGTGCCATTTGTGACAACGTGGATGGAGCTAGAGTGTACACTCAGCGAGATGTGTTCAGAAGGACAAATGTTGTTGTATGACCTCACTTCCAGGTGGAATCTAAAAAGCTGGATTCAGAGAAGCAGAGAAGGAACCGGAGTTCCCAGGGGCTGGAGGGGGAGAGAGTGGGGAGCTGCTGGCCAGAGGCTGTGGAGTGAGACGTGGGGACGTAAGCTCCGCTGGGTGACTGTCCTGACCCCAGGGCCACCTCGGTGAGCCGCCCATCGCCAAGGGAGTAGGTGTTCCGTGCCCCCACGGCAGGAAGGTGACCCTGTGGGCTGACGGGCGTGGAGTTAGCCTGGTTGAGGTGATCATTTCACAGTGTGTGTGTGTGCGCGGATTAAATCCTGTTGTACACTTTAAATACATACAATTTTATTTTTCAAACACAGCTTAACAAAGCTAGAACCAAACCTGAGTGCAGGCGCTTCTCCTCAGCGAAGGAGGGGTTTGGTTTGTTTTGTGTTTGAATGAATAGATGTAAGTCTTTACCTTCCAGGGGCACCTGAGCGACCCTTCAGCTCCAAAGACAATTGTGAGAGTGAAAAGGCAGCTACAGAAGCCGGCTCCGCGAGGAGAACGGGGGCCTTGAACGGTCGTAACCGTGTCATCCCCGGTGACAAGCCTTTCAGTGCGTTGATAGAGTTTGAAGTGGTGTTTATGAGCCTCGTAGAGAGAATCACTTCCAAATGCCTCACCTCAGATGAGACAAAGGAGTGTTTTTTCGGTGGTCCTTTTCCTAAGCCGTGGGAGACGCCAAGGCAGAGCGTGAGGACGTTTCAGAAACGCAACTTCCCCAAAGTAATGGGGAGGGAGCAACATGCTGCTGATGTTTCGTGACCTTGGATGAGGCTGGGGACCGTGGTTCTCATGAATGGCTGGTTAGACCCCAGGCTTTCGGTTTAAAAAAGCCGGGCCTGACTGTGAATGTGTAGGCTCCTGCTTTCGCTTCCAGCCGTGGTGGGTCATATTTCCTGTAGACAAACAGCAGAAGGGGTTCACGATGAACTGGGCAAGCCCAGCTGGGCGGAGAGACGGAAAGGTCAGTCTCTTTATCACACAGGCCAATGTTCTACGAAAGTGAGGCAGAATTTGCCACGCATGCGTTGGATCGCTGAGCCGTTCCCTCCAAGAATCACAGCTGACTCAAGTTTCATCCTCTTTCTGGACTTGGAACCAGCCATCCCCCCCCCCCGCCCCCCGTCCCCAGAGCCCCCTGGAGTAGCATGAGGACCTGCCCCCTTCAGGGGAGTTTCTGAGCAGGACATGGAGGGGCCTGACACGCAGGCCTGGCCTCCGACTTCTGGAGCTGTGGTGGCGATTTCGGCCTCAGCAGGGACCCGGGCCCCCCACGACGCCCGCCCAGCGGATGGACGGCCCGGCTGCCCTCCCCACTCACACCGGCGTGTGGAATGGACGCGCCCCTTGTGGTTGTGTGGAGATTGTGTGGGGCGCCCAGCCCCGTCTCCAGCACCGAGAAGGTCCATAGCTCTGACCAAAACTGAACCTACTGTCAACAGAAGCTGCTTTCTTTGTGTTCTGCCAATAGAAGAGGGATTGCGCCAGCCCTGGGCCAGAGGGACTTGAGAAGTCCCGGAGGCCGGCACGGGACGCCCATGAAGTCTCTGCCCGATGCGCAGGCCTGGCCTGCTCTGCGCTGATGATGCTGACGATCAGAACAGAGAAATGACTGTTGGGATAACTGGTGTTTTGCAGCGGAGGCCGCCCAGCGCTCTGTGGGCTGACACGGCACACGTCTGCCTCTCACACTCGGGAGGCTGCAGGTGCGAGGCTGGGGTGTCACAGGGATGGTGACTCCAGAAGCCTCTCTCCTCGTGTGCTGGACGGCGACCCTCCTGCTAAGGCCTCACATGTCCTTCTCTGTGCGTGGGCCCCGGTGACCCCCGGTGTCTCTTCCTGTAGAGACACTAGTCCTGTCACACCGGGGCCTCGCCCTGAAGACTTCATGGAACCTTAGTGCCTCCTTAAAGGTCCCATCTCCACCACATTCACGCTGTGATTGTGGCTGAGATCTGGGGGACACGTGGGGCGCCTAGTAGTTCTGTCAGTGAAGCATCTGAATCTCAGTTTCAGTTCAGGTCGAGATCTCACAGTTCATGAGTTTGAGACCCACATCAGGCTCTGCACTGACAGCGCGGAGCCTGCTTGGGATTCTCTCTCTCCCTCTCTCTCTGCCCCTCCCCTGCTCATGCCCGCGCTCTTTCTCTCTCTCTTTTTCTCTCTCTCTCTCAGTAAACCTGAAAAAACAAATTGGGGGACACGTTTCAGCCCATAGCACCCAGCAAACCAAAGGCCTGACCAAGAGCCTGAGAATCCCGGTACTGGAAGGCTGCCGGCCTTCCTCGCTGCCCTGCTGCCGTGGGGGTCCCGTGACCCCCAGGCCTCGGCCAGAGCCACCCAGCCCCCAGTGCTCATATTGCTCACAGGTTGAAATAATAATATTTTGGATATATTGGGTCAAATAGAATTTATTATTAAAAGTTAGTAAATAATTGAGAGGTTTGTATTGTCGTTTGTGGTCCCTGAGAGCAAAAACTTCTAAATTAGCACAATGGGTAATTTTTAACATGGCATTTGGTTTAATGAAAGTGCTTTCCTAATATTGAGTTGTTTGACTGCTTTGCGGCATTTAGGGTTCTTGCTGACCTAACTTTCTAGAACACGAGCCACCTGAGCGGAGAACCCTGGCCTCAGCTTCCCATAGGTGCTCTTTCTAGTGTGTGAGCTGCCCGAGTGGAAGCATTTTCCATTAGAAAACGAGAAACACCAAGGCCGCGTCCTTGGAGCGAAGCTCACAACCCCCGTGTCAGACGCCAGAGACGACAGTCTCTGTCACTTGGATTTCAGGAGTGTTCGTGAAAACGGGTTCGGGACTCGGTGTCGCGTGCCTGGTTCCCGTGGCGTCTCCCAGCTCCCTCTTACTTAGCTTTGGCAAGTGTAGCTCCCGGGGAGCTTTCTGTGGACTCCGGAGAGTCACCTGTCACCTGGCAGGGCCTTTAAAAGTGGTAGGATCTGCAATGACACTGGTGTCCCTTTGGACCAGCGTGGACCAGATCAGAATGGTCGTGCAGGCCCCGCATTGGGGGTCTGCTCACCTCTGGGCTCCAAGGAGAGCCCGGGGCCTGGTAAGTGGGCGTCAGGCTGGGCCGGAAGGGAAGAGGGTCTTCAGGCTTGGGGGCCAGGATGCAGGGAGCCTCCCTCCCCGCGTGAGTGACACTGGGAGGCCCGCCCACTGCTGCCGGCCCAGGGGCCCGCCTGCTGGCCGTGTCACCCCCGAGCCAGCCTGGGCTTACCCACACCTCAGAAAGCTACTCTTGGCCTTCTGGAACGTGGAAGGGAAGAGGCCAGAAGTGCTGGCAGTGGTTCAAAGCGGGTTAGAAACCTAACAGCAGACACTGGGCAGTTCAGCTCCACCAGGAGGCCGCCCCCGGGGCACGTGGGTCCACACTGGCAGGGACAGGCCGTGCTGGCGTTTAGAGGAAACAGATGTGAATAGAAAAAGCAAAAGTCCTGCGAAGTGCTGGCGATAAGGTCTGATGGGGTCCTTCTTGGGGGCTAGCGGGCACGCGGTCGGCTCTCCCCTTAGTAAGGGGCACGCCTACTCCGGAGCGCTTTTCGGTGGGTACAGTCAAAGACACGGATGGATATTTCTACCAACAACCTTAAAATTTTTAAATAGAGGAACATAAGATGAATTATGTGCCAGAAGTTGGTGACTAAGGTCATATTTTTGAATAATATTTAATAATATGAGTAAAATGCTTAGGGCCTGGGGTTAACTGACAAATACAAGATTCAAGGCTGAATATAAAGAAGAGTACAAAGACTGATACTTGTTTTGCATTTTAAATCATGTCTTTGTTTCTTTGTACTTGTAAGAATATTCCCCATGGTTTTCAAAATGAAGGGATACTAACCTTATAATTAGTAAGCATCCTATAAACATCTTATATAGAAGAATTTATAATTAGCTTCTTTTCATTTATTTTAAAGAAAGATTCGAAAAAGTGTATCACACAGTGATTCGACGTTGCCAAGGGGACGCACACATTTCCGTTTTCTGTCTCTGCATGTGATTCGTTTGTTGGGATCTCACAATTGAGACAATAATCCTACACAAGGAAGCTTTTCAAAACCTTGGAGTAATAGCATTATGGTTTTTTTTTTTTTTTTAATTTAAGGCTCTGAAGATCTTTGAAGTTTAGAGGGGTTGCCATAGAGATTTTTATATTAACTGAAAAATAAAAGTGAGAATTATAAGGTGGTTCACTAGTAAGTTGAAAGGTTATACAAGTTTTTCTTTCTTTGATGAAAAATAGTACAATAAATAAGCCATGGGTCGTGAGCCGTATATGCCTGGTAATTTAAAACGTCATAAAAGCTGCGGCAGTCAGCTGGCTCAGCAAGTCCCCGCCTGGAGCTGGGGACAGCAGTGAGCCCCGGTGCCCAGACGCACGGTCCTCCCTGCTGACCTTGGCAGAGGGTCCTGCGCGGTGCAGGGTGAGCCCAGAGCGCCTCCTGCCGGAGGTCTGTAAGGAGGTCCTGCGGGCGGTGCTCTCGGAGCCGGGGCCACCGGGGTGGATGGCCCAGGCGCCCTTTGCGCAGACGCAGAGAGGGGCTTTCGGGTGGGGGCCGGGGCCCTCCTGCAGGCCCTGGAGTAGCCTGAGCCGGACACTAGGGTTTAGATGCCTGTGCACCGTCCCGCGGGTCAGGCAGCCGTGGGCCTGTGGCAGGTGCGCTGGGGGCTGGGAGCCAGCGCGCGTGACCTGTGGATGGCCGCGCTGTCCTCGAGGGGCTGGCGAGGCGCAGGCCCGGCTCCCCTCCACACGGTGCTTCCCTTCCCACCCGAGGGTTTGCCTCAGGAACGCGGAGATCCGCTAGGAGCAGGGGCCTGGTTCCCGAGCCGGGGGGACAAAGGCTGGAGCGCGGGACTCCCCAGCCGTGTCCCCCTGAGACACCTGCTCTCCCCACCTCCAGGCCGAGAGCCTCCCTCCTAAGGAACCTGGGGAAGTCACCTCTCCGGCCCTCTGCCACCATTTCCTGCGCGCGTTGTGCAAACGCACAGGCACAGGGTCTGACAGGCTAGGAAGGTTCTCTGAGCAGCTGTGACCCCCGAGGTGGAACAGGGCACCTCAGGGCAGGCCGGACTGACTGGTCTCCAATCACCCCTCCCGAGTTCCTGTTTTTAGTCCATGGCTTCCGCATTGTGATTCTTCTGCTTCATATCATTGCCAACGACTGTTTTAACTTCAAGATTGGTCTCCCTAAAGCTGCAGGGGATGCATACCTCATTGTCAGAGCACTGTTGCCCGAGTCCGATTAGCTGCCATAACCAAGCATTGTGCGCTGGGGGACCACGTGCTGGCGGACCGCAGGCTGGGGGGACCGAGTGCTGGGGGACCACGTGCTGGGGGACCACGTGCTGGGG
>NC_043700.1:430285-452796 GCF_006229205.1 Suricata suricatta | reverse complement strand
GGGGGACCGTGTGCTGGGGGACCACGTGCTGGGGGGGACCACGTGCTGGGGGGGACCACGTGCTGGAGGGGACCACGTGCTGGGGGGCCGTGTGCTGGGGGACCACGGGCCGGGGGCACATAAACCACCCATCTCTGTTTCTCACGGTTCAGGAGGCTAAAGCCCAGGATCCAGGTGCCAGCGATCTGGGGTCTGGTGAGGGGCCCCTCCCGGTTCAGACCATGTCGTCTCCCAGAAGAGGGGCTGGGGGCCCTCCTGTGAGGACACTGACCCTGTTGTGAGGGTTCCATCTTGATGCCCTCATCACCCCAAAGCCTACCCCATGACACCATCACTTGGTGACACCATCACTTGGGGTGAGGGTTTAACATAGGAGTTTGTGGGGACACAGACATCCAGCGTGTAGCATCTGTGATTATGGGACTGGAGAAAGAAGTAAGTATGCATCGATTTCCACAAAATCCCCCCGAGACGTGTGAGGAGTGCTGGGTCCCTGGGAGCTGAGATCACAGCCCCTGCAGCAGGGCCGGGGCGCCTGGCGCTCTCCCTCCCTCACCAGCCCCTTGCACCCTGTGCCGTGGGTACCGCGTTGTGGGCACACGGCATGCCTGTGTCCGCTCTGGCGCGCTGTGTGCGGCCCCGCCTTGTGCTCCCGTGTGGCCTCTCCGGACCCGCCGGCGAACGGGCCGTGTGCACATCCAGCTTTGTTCCGGTTCCCAGCTCAGCGACTAGGGCTTGCGAAGGGCAGGGTAACATCCTTTCTCCTGCCTTCCGTCTGAGAGGGCAAATTAGATGAGCACAGGACAGATTGGCGAGGAAACACAGAGGCGTTTGTTAACACGCACATTGCTCACACACACGGGATCATGGGAACGTGAGGCTGCACAGGGTGGGTTGGGATCCAGCTCGTGCCACATCTGAACACACAACAGTGGATTTGTACAGAAGTGACAAGACACAGAAAGAGGACCTCGGGCAGCCGGGTTGCAAACGTGGGAAGGCAAGTGCGCACAGGTGCCTGGGCGGCTGAGGGCCGGACTCAGCACAGTCTGTCATGCAGATTCCGTTGGGCCACCTCCTCTCCCACGGAGCCGGGTCTGGGACTTCCCCGTGATTGACTTCCGTCCTTCCTGGTACTTCTCATCTCCCATCAGCTCAAAAGAGCCCTTCGGCTGCAGCGGTCTGCCTCGGAGGGCCCGCCCCGTGCCGTGGGCAGCGTTGCAGGGTACGCACGCAGTGGGGTCGCCATGACCATCACCAGCATTTGTGCGTTTTCCCGGACACCCCGAACAGGAGCAATTGTATCAAGCAAATTAACGAAGGAGGTCACGGAAGACTACAGATGAGGCGAAAAGAGAAGAGGGAGATTATTTCCAGTGGGGCGCCTTTCTGCTGCCATGCGCCGGAAAGGCGTTTATGAAGCTAATGAATATAAAGTTATACTCTCCGAAAACAGATAGAAAATGCAGTGGAGCATTCGAGTGGATGATTAAAGAGAAAAACAAATCAGGAGGTAAAATTACTGTTTATAGGGCTGGAGAGGCTCTGCGGTGTGGCTCGGTGGAATCGCCTTTCCGAGGCCACCGTGAGGGAGCAGGGGTCGTGAAGGTTACACTGTCTCTGCCTCCCGGCGCCCCTGCCTGGCCTGGGTACCCCTGGGACCCGATGTCGTGTTTCGTGTCCGTCACAGCGCAGGGCCCTTGCCCCGTCCCCGCCCTGTGGCCACTCCGGATGTTGCAGAAGAACAGACCCCTTTCCTGTGCAGCAGCTCTCTCCCCGCCGGAGAGAGATCAGGTCCGCATCGTGTTATTTGCGCTGCTTCCATTTCTCTTCCTGTTGTAAACACAGATGTCACCTGAAGGTCTTTCGTTGTCAAGGTACGATTTGAAGTCCTGCACCGTCTCTCTTGGACACGCCGTTCATGTGCTTTCCCAGCATTTCCGCCGCCGCCCGGGAGAGGGTGGGCGTCCCGGCTCGGCTGAGGGCAGCGTCCTCGGCGCAGCTCCCCGGTGGTCTGTTCTGAACAAGCGTAGCTTTTTCTCTTTTTCTATCTTACGTTTTTATTTGTCTTTCTCTCAAGTAAATGCTCTAGTAAAAGGGCCAGCAGAATTCATACGTCCAGATGACGACCATCGCGATTTTGACAGATGAACACAGCCGTGAAAACACCGTGTGAACCACGAGGTAGAGCTTTCTCAGCACCCGCGCCCCCGGCCACTGTCCCCCGGCATGGCCACCTGTAGCCTGTCTCCCGTCAGTTTGGTGTTTCCGGCCTCCCGGGACCTCAGGCACACGCTTGGGGGCAGTTGTCACTTCTGCTCATGTTTGCCGTGGGAGCCTCGTGTCGAGATGCCATGTGGCTCGTTCACGTCCTTGTGGGCGATGCCGCGCCAGCGCTGGTCACCCCCTGCGAGGTCCCTGGATGCCCCTCCTCCGCTCCTTCGTCCCTCCCCTCGTCCTCCGCCTTGTTTCCTACTTTGGACCTCTGGCCAACAGCGCTGCTGGGCCTGTCACCTCTGAGGCATCCCGCCGGCGGGCTTCAGACCCACCGGGCCACTCGGCGCTCCTGGGCACGGGGGGCAGAGTCCCCACCCGCCCCCTCGGCGGCGCTGGACGCTAGCTCGCCATGCAAGCCGCTCCGGCGGGCGTCACACGGCGCCTCGCTGTGCCTGCAGGATGAGTCGCCCTGTGATCAGTCCCTGAGTTCCTTTCAGTCGTTACTGGCCGTCGGGACCGCCTCTTTGAGGAAATGCCTGCAAATCGGCTGCCATTTTAATTCATTTCATTTTAGAGAGAGCGAGTGAGCGGGGGGGAGAGAGAGAGAGAGAGAGAGAGAGAATCGTAGACAGGCTCCACTCTCAGTGCAGAGCCTGAGGCAGGGGCTCGGTCCCATGTCCCTGGGATCATGACCTGAGCTGAAATCCAAAGTCAGATGCTCAACCGACTAACCCCCCAGGTGCCCCCTCCGGCTATTTTTATTTTAGGTTCTCTTATTTTTTCTAAACTTGTCTAGAAGGGAGACCTTTCAGAGTACACGTTTCGCAAGCACCGTCTCCCACGCTGTGGGTTTTGTTCTAACGGCATCTTTGATGGCCCGGGTTCGTCAGTATAACGTGGCCCCAGCGCATTCATGTTGTGTTCTAGAAACTTGCCATTCACCTTTATGTCTAGATCTGTGATGTACCAGAGGCTGGGAGGGTGTGTGTGCACAGGGAATGAGGTCAGGGTCCAGATTTGTTCCTTCTCCAGAGGATATCCAAATGATCCGTGTCGGGGAGGGAAGTACATTTCCTCTGTCCATCTCAGGCTCTCCGGCTGGGGCTGCCACACCGCACAGATAGAAGGCAGACTAGGAAAGTAGCGCAAACAGGAGTTGGTGGCCGTGTGTGTCACCCATGCACACAGGAGTGCAGAGAACACCCCAGGGACTGGCTGGGACCCGACTCATGCCGCGTCCCAACAATGGCCACCGAATTTGTGCAGAGGTTGCCACACAAAGCGAGAGGACCTTGGGCGTCCAGGGGGACCAGCTGTAGGAGCACACAGCCCGGGACACGGACACTTCCACGCCCCCGCTCTGCACTTCCGCGTGAGGTTAGAACCAGTGTCCCAGGGTTTACGGAGAAGACTCACGGGGATTGGATGGGCAGTTTTACAAAGATACAGATTAAATGTAGTTCTCTAATTGTCAATTGCTGTTACAGAGCAGTAAAAGTTCCGCTAACCTTGTTTCTAGTAAGATTGCTTTAGTCACTTATTAATTCTATTTTTTTTTTCTGGAGATACTTTAGACCTTGTCCATCCAAAATCAGTTGGTTACAGATACCGGTTTGTTCCCAGTTGTTTTATTCATTTTTTAAGCTTTATTATACTGGCGGGACTTCCAGGATCGTGTTAGATATGGTGACATTGGGCGTCCAGGTTGTGTTCCTAAATTCAGAAGGAATTTAGAGATGGAGAACATCCAATATTCCTTTATTAAACATGATGTTCTCTGTAGGCTGTGTATATACCCTTTTTTCAGGTGAAGAAAGCTTCTTTCTAGTTCTGATGTATTTAAAGTTGGTATCATAAATCAAATATTATCTATTACTTTTTATTGTGAAGATTATATAGTTTTTATTTTTTGTTCTTTTCTTTTTGAGAGAGAGTGAGAGAACAGGGGAGGGGCAGAGAGGGAGAGAGGGAGAGAGAGAGAAGCCCAAGCAGGCTACGTACCATCGGTGCAGAGCCCAGTGTGGGGCTCGAACTCACGAACTGGGAGATCATGACCTGAGCCGAAGACAAGAGTCAGACGCTTAACTGAACCCCAAGGCGCCCCTCTTTATTCTTTAATATGGTGTTAAACTGATTAATTTTTGAATGATAAACAAAATTTGCATTCCTGAAATACAGTATTTATGTGATGTTTTCACATCCTTTGAAACACTGCATAATAATTGGTAGCATTTTGTTTAGTACTGTTACGTGCTGAAGTTTACAACGCATTTTTCTGTTCGTAACACACTCCTGGTTTCACTGTTTAAGCCCCTTGTTTGGAGCAAATGTTAGTCTGACCTCCAAACACAAACTCTCAGGAGTATTTACTCTCTAGAACATTGGAAATGTTTCTGGAGAAGCTGTCTACTCCTGGTGATCCTTTGAGGTGAAGGATTCTGATTCCAGATCTAATTACTGGACACAGGGTTATTGAAATTTTTTATTTCTTCTTACAACAGTTACTGTAAGTTGTGTTTTCCAAGGAATTTTTCCAATTCAGTTAATTTACACATTGGGACGTACAGTTGCTCCCACGGGCTAGAACTGCTTAGTTCCCTGGGCGGTCTGAGCGGTTCTTCTCCTTTCTGGTGTCAGCACTGAAAGCCCTCTTCTGCTTCAGTCCCCTGATTAAGCCTAACAGGGCTTTATGAATTGTCCTAGTCTTTAAAGAATAACAATTCTTTGACTTTGTTGAATTTTCTTGGCACTGTTTTTCTCTGTTTAATTCATTTCTGCCCTTATCTTCATTACTTTCCTTTTGGTTTCCGCCTGTCGGGCTAACGTCCTGTGGCATCAGAAGAAACCTTGGCGCCTGGCCCTCTGTCCCTGGCACAACCCGCCCTGGAGGCGCAGACGCTGCGGCGCTTGGTCTTGCCATGTCTCCTGAGTTTGGATGTATAGATTTCCATGGCCTTCAACTCCAAATATGTTTTCGTTTCCGTTTGACTCTTTCTTCAGAGGAAGTTTCAGAAGCACACTGCCTGCTTCTGCCTCGTTGTCCTTTACTGTTAGCTCTTCTGTAGCCAAGTTCAGATCCAGCTGCTCCGTGGCTGGAGAGCGCCCTCCAAGTCCTCGGCCACAGAGGCTGGCTGGGGTTTGACTTCAGGTTCTGGCAAATGTCGTGCGTGGTCACTTATTCATCCTTGGATCCAGGGCTCCGCACCTGTCCACGGCTCCAGAGGATTGATCTCCTCCTCGTTCAGATGGGTCAGTTGAATCCTTGCTGGTATTTTTCTTTTAATCTGTCAACTTAATCTGTCAAATTTGCCTGGATGTATTTCTTTTTCTCTCTTTGATCAGCTTGTGCTTCTTACATTTGGAAGTCCTGCAGTGAGACATACACGTTCTGGCTGCCTTCTCTTCTTGCGGATTCACCTTGTGTCATTACAAGATACCGCTCTGGTCTCTGCCAGTGATTTTGGCTTTACAATCGACTTTGTCTGACGTTAGTACGTGTCCGCTTTCTTGGCGTTAGTGTTTGTAGGAGAACCTTCCATGATTTCCATCTGCTCTTGTATTTAAGTCATTCTCCCTGCACATGTGGATTTTATCTCCACCTGGTCTGACCATTCACCCTAAGTTCAGTTCCTGCTGTGCTTGGATTTAAATCTGCCGTCTGGGGATTCAGACTCTGTACTGCCCATTTTATACTGTTTCCCCTCCTCTTTTTCTGTTAATCAAGATTTGCTTTTATTGTGGCCCTTTTTTCCTCTCTTGTAATTGGCAGGTCCCACAGCTGCGCCTTTGGTGGCTTTCCTGAGAGTTGCCAGAGTCATCTTTAAATTTTCAGAAACTAATAGGGGCGCTTGGGTGGCTCAGTCGGTTGAGCGTCTGGCTTCGGCTCAGGTCATGATCTCACGGTTCATTGGTTGGAGCCCCGCGTCAGGCTCTGTGCTGTCAGCTCAGAGCCTAGAGCTGCTTCGGATTCTGTGTTTCCCCCTCCTTCTGACTCTCCCCCACTTACTCTCTGTCTCTCCCTCTCTCTCTGCCCCTCACCTGCATGCTGTCTCTCTGTCTCAAAATAAATAAGCATTAAACATTTTATTAAAAGAGTGCTCTAATAGAAGTGAAATTACAGGGTCAAATGTCACAAACGTTTTTAAGGCTCATGATCTATAAAAACAAATCAGTCTTCTGATTGTTTGAACACATGATGCTCCTGAGAAGCCCCTGGGCACTTTCCCTGCTGCAGTCTCACTAGCTTTAAATTACAGTTCATTTTTAAACTTTCCCAAATTAAAACGTGACAATTGTATCTTGTTCTAATTTGCATCCCTTTGCTTCCTAGAGAGGCACATAAGTGTGGAAATATTTACTGGCTACTTATGTTTTCTTTGTAGATTTTATTTATAAACTTTTAACTATTTTGCCATCAGTGTTAGTGCTTTTTTTACGGTTTTCTAAGAATTCTTTGTAAAATGTTGATACTAACATTTCCTATTGTTCAAATTATGTTTCCAGGTGCCCTTGTATCTTCTTATTACGTAAATACTATTTTTACCACGTATGAGTGGTGCTACGTTCCTAACCGACCCCCCGGAGGCACCATTTTATTTCCTGAGCACTCAGAATGCAAAAGTAAATGAATCATCTTGCCTCAGAGAAACAATAAACGTTCAAATGGGATAAAATAGAGTCTCAGAAGCTGAGTAGGTATGATTTCTATTGTATTCTGTTACCTGGTTCTGGTGAAACGGGAAGCTATAAATGATTTTCTCTCTCCCCTTCTGAGTTCTTGGCAGAGACTCCTGTAATAAAAAACAGACAGAGGGGAGAAACACAGACAGACATTTATTAACATGCACATTTCATGGGCACCTGGGAGAGACCGTGAGTCATGTGTGACAGTGTGGGGCGGGTCCTGTGACCAGCGTCCATCCTCCTGGGGGCTCTGTGTGCAGGCAGATGGGGGCATTCAGAGAAAGCCCCCCCAGGCCCTTGCTGGTTCTCCAGCCTCCCCCCGCTCAAAGTAATCAATAGACCCAAGCGGCAACTTTTGGGGTGCTGTGTCCCCAACTCCAGCAGTCCTGCTTTGGGGTGGCATCTTCTGCTACTCCTCGCCCTTGACACCATTCTTTGAGTGGCATGTGAAATGCACAACAGTGAGCAAGGCTGTGGTTGAGCACAAGAAGTTTGCAGGACGTCGGACATCTTCCATCCTGGGAGGGTGGGAGGGGGTGTGGCCAGGGTGCCAGGTGGATCTGAAGCTGAGAGGGAGCAAGATCTGCCCCCCACTCTCTGTGTCTTTGCGATCCAGAGGCTCACGCAGCAGCAGCTTCCTCCCAGGTGAGGACGAGAGTGGCTCCATCCAAGCCTGGCAGCCAGCCTCCATCGCTGTGGTCTCTTGGGGACTGTGGCTGCACGGGGCGGCCGTCCTTCTCGCTTTGCCTTTACTTCTGAAATGACAGCATGAGTGAATTGGCAGGTCTTTAAAGTATGGCTGCATGCCCACTCAACCATCTCTCCTTGATAATGTACTTGGCCGTCACCGAAAATGAA
The DNA here is from genome assembly GCF_006229205.1 of Suricata suricatta. Lineage (NCBI taxonomy): Eukaryota > Metazoa > Chordata > Mammalia > Carnivora > Herpestidae > Suricata > Suricata suricatta. The sequence goes on along the minus strand of NC_043700.1, from coordinate 445,038 downwards.
TGCCTTCTAAAGAAAATTAAAAATGAAATTTACCTCCTTGACTCTCATTCTCAAACATCTTATTAGAAGGCTTGACTCCAAGAGTACTGTGTTGGACAGCATGCTTCCTATTTCTGCTCTGAGGCTGTCTTCCTCATGGCCCCTCCGTGCCTGAGGGGCCGGGGTCCCTCTTGCTCAGGGCCCAGGGTCACGGGACGTCAGCCAGACCAGCTGGCGCCTCCCTGTCTCAGCAGACAGGCATCAGTCCTCCTGGAGAGCGTGTGGAGATGATCATCATGTTCTTCAGAAGGAAAAATCAATCCTCTGATTTGTCAGCATCTAAATCAGAACTTGTCCACCTCAGGGCCTTTAATGATGGTCGGGCCAGGCTTCTAGACAACACGCATCTGCCCCTTTATGGTCATTGATTTAATTAACAGAAACGCATTCATTTGCTCTCTCCATGTGTAGAGCAGAAAGCTGGTCAGTTGTGTGATTGTCACCAAATCGTCTTCTGCTGCTGACCGAATCTGCGGAGCCATTCTGAAACAGTTGACGTGTCTGGATCCTGCGGAACTGCTTCTCCTGTATTCATCTTCTTTCCTTGTTGCTCATGAGCGAAAGTTTCAAACAGCAGTAAGTGAAGGCCGAAAACTGAGATCTTTGATCTTAACTTTTCACAGGCATTTTGGAATGTGACTCTAACGAGGACCAATCCATCAACATCGGGCTTTTCTTGTTTGCCAGACCATTACCATTATTTTAACGTCATTAGCTCTGCTGAAGAGCACACATTTATAGTCATAATTATTAAGAAACAGAGCAGTGTTCTTTAGATCCATCTCAATGATAAAACTCCAGAGTGAAATCTTGATAAACACAAGGTTTAAAGATGTCGGTGGCATGAAGATGTGTCCAGCTGGGCAGAGAGCGCATACACTTCTCTGTCTCCTGTGCACGGCCAGCTCCCTGTTACCAGCCATCTTGTCTTCTCCTGTGTTTCTTCTTCTGTTTTCTTAAAAAAAAAAAAAAAAAACAAAACACCTTGAAAAATAAAACAAGCAGAAAAGAGAAAGAAATAAGCAAGAAGCAGATAATGGAAACAAAATTTAAATGTGTTTAACTGAGTGTTTTAGTGCGTTTTCTTCTGATTAATTGTCTTCGCATTGTCTTGGAATCAGCAGTTCTTGACATGCAGATGACGCGCTGATCAGGTTGGTCACACCTGCTGTGTTGATCAAAGCAGAGGAACGTGCAAAAAGATGATGTTTTGAGAGATGTGTTTGGCGGCAAATATTTCCAGATCTCTTAGGCAGGTGTTGGCCGCTCTGTGACCAAGACAAAATAGGGAAGTTGATAAACCAGGTCTGCAGGGTGAATTGTGTCTTTAAACCCAGGATTGCTATCATTTGCTTTGTTGTTATGCATTTTCTATGCTGATCGAATGACTTGGTAATTACCCTGCACGTTGCTTTGATGCGGTCAGTCCTTAAGATGCCCAGACACAGCCATCTGGTTTGATGTTGTAGAGATGTGCAGGGCGCTTCTCATTAGAAGACACCCCGAACCTTATAAATGCACGTGCTGGTGCATCCTCAAAGATGGCGCATCTGTCTCTGTCCTCTGTGAATGCAATCTTCTTTCCCTTTTTAATGGATAACTAGACATCATCCTTCAGAGTTAGGGAATCCAGAGTAATTCACCCCATCCGTGTTGCTATGATTTGGAAACGCCCAGGTTAAAGCAAAGCTTTATCTGAAATCCTAACGCTTCTGCTTCTTTGGTATCGAAGTTTTGAGAACATGCTTTTGTGTTTAAGAAGATCAGCAAGAGTCAGACGGACTGGGACCCCAGGGCAAAGGGCTGTTGGTCCCGACAGCTGTGACAGAGCAGAATGTCATAGCATCAGAAGGCACCAGGGACCTCTGCCCTCTGGGGCTCATGATCACTGCCTGGCATTACCGCCGAGAAGACACCGGTGGCTGGTGGCCAGTCTTCAGTCCTGGCTCTTGAGAGACGTCCCCGGTAGAGCCATGTTTCATTGGCCTTTGTGTTCTGCTCGTGGGGCTTGACTGCCCGCTGCCACTCTCCTTTATCTGGTTGTGACGCCAGTGGGTCCTCAGTGAACACGAGCGGCGATGTGCTTCACGTGCTGCGTCTGCCTGACCGCGGCCTGCTGTTACAAAGCCTGCATTTGATCACTCTTCCAGATGCAGTCTTTCCCTGCTTCGCGTCCACTTTCTTGCACTTTGCCATAGTTCACGATGCTTCTTAAAGCTGGGTGCCCCCAGAGCAGCGTGCGCTCCCTTCAGGAAGGCCGAGGTGTCAGCCTCTGAAATTCTGCTCAAGCAGTTTTGGCTTGTGTCCCCTGATGGGAGGCGTGCAGAAAATGCCAGTGACCGGAGCAGGACGTCACGGGCCTGGGGGAAGACAGGTGCCCAGCTGCAGTGACAGATGCTCGGGTCGAGGTGAGAACAGTGAACGGCCTGGAGATTGTAGGTAAAGGAGGCAAGTGACGTCAGAGTTTCCCCCTGTTGGTACATAAAACAACACACTACAGCAGAAAGGCTAATATGTGAAATTAAAACTGGTGCTGTCTAACAGGGGGACATCTTTAGGATCATCGAGATATTTAGAATACTCAGTTCTTGCTGAAGATAAGCTAGGTCAGTAGACTTCTGTCTGAAGAGAAGCCGGTCCCGCACTCTCTGCCTCTGACGTGCGAATGGAGATCATCAGAGCTGTCCCCTGGCGGGCCCTCCCTCACACAGGCCCAACCACTCTGCGTTTATGACCATTCTGAGTGGATCCGTTCACAGGGCGCTGATGTGCCGGCTGGTGTGGGATCGGCCCTGGTGTAAATGCTTACTCTTCGGGGCAGGATTAGACCACCTTATACAGAGAGTTGAGTCCTGTCAAAGGTGAGGCGAGGGTGAGGCAGCCCCGGGCACACAGCTGCATCTCCACCCTGGGGGGGGGTGCGTTCTCTGTTTCTGTGACATCAGCAAGCCCAGTGGGGTTCAGAAGTTTCTGGCTGGGGAGGAGGTCTGAAGGTCTGAATGAATGGTGCCTCAGAAAGTCACGGTCTTGCGTCTGTTCCACGAAGGATCACGCGGGCACCTGTGGCCCCTGGTGTGTGAAGAGGCTGTGGGGGGGGGGGTGGCTGTGCCATCCTGAGAGACCAGCCATTGCCACTCAGCTTTCATCTTCAGCTGGTTTCCAGGTGTTTCCTGAGTGCCACCCGGGCCTCCCAGTCTCCCCTGACATTCTTGTACAAACGGAGCATTTTTCAACGGAATTTAGTTTGTTTTGGGGACATGAATCTTGCTTCTCCCAGACTGTCAGGCGGTCCCTCACGGTGATTTCCATCATTTGTCAGACCTGCCTCCTTCCACACCCAGCAGTGCGGCCCCGCATGAGCCACGAGGAGTGGGGGTAGTTACTCTCCATCCCCACACAGAATGCGTGCGGGCGCCGAGGCCAAGGCTGCCCGGGGCCACGCGGGCCACCAGATGACCACCGTATAGGGCAAGCCCTCCAGTCACTCTCTCTCTCTCTCTCTCTCACACACACACACACACACACACACACACACAGAGTACACACTCATGCAGATATGTATGAACACCATCACATGTACACGCTCATATACACGCATGCCCGCACACTTGTGCACACATGCCTGCACTTAAGCATGCTTGCACTCCTGCACACCCACACACGCTTGTACATGCCTGTGCACACACACTCACACTCACATACACTCTTGCTCACACTTAATGCACACCCACAGACATGCACGCTCACATGCACATGCCCGCTTGTTCACACGTTCACACGCACGCTCATGCACACACATGCATACATATACCTTGAACTGCTTTGATTTGTATCGCTACATTGCACATCTTCCAGGTTCTGTCTTCTGAAGTTCAGAGGCCCAGAGGCCGCTGGGGGGATGCCCAGGACCTTGACCTTTATTCCCTAACTGGAAGACATTTTCGGAGCATATGTGGCAGTATCGAGCGGGTCAGTTCTGTTTCTGGGAGATAGAAATAGGCATCGTTTCTGTAACTCATTCTCGGGTGTTGGATGCGGTGAGGTCAGACCACTAGGCTAACGTGTGGAGAGTCTAGGTACGCACGCTATCCCTGCTAAGGGGCTTGCGTTCGTACGCGTAGAATCCAGGTGCGCACGTCAAGCCAGCCGCCATGACTAGCTGTGAGGGAAAACTCATTTTTACAGTAGCCGAGGCATTGGGTTTTACTCTAACACACACACACACACACCAGGCTGGCTGTGTTAGTTATTGGTTGACAGTGACCGTGTGGCTGCCTGACGGAGTGGCCCTCATCCATGTGGCCCCAGTGGGCCAGGATGTAGCCAAGCTGTGGTCACCACATCCATGTTCGTCGTGGCACACCTTTCCTCTGATCACTTCCGGAACATTCCATGCACTGCTCCATTTACACCCCGCTGCCTAGAACTTGGTCACACAGCTGTCCTCTGGTCTGGGCACTGGATATGACATTTTTCTTCTGATGAGATGAGAGTTTGTCTCCACCTTGGGGCTGTGTGGCCAAGCAGGGGGGCACAGGACCTGGGGCAATGAGGCTGATTCCCGGCCCCCGTTGGGCCTCTCAGCTTCTGTGAGCAGAGTCAGCTCCTAGGGGTCTGCTCCGGGATTCCCGCCACTCTGTCCCAGGCGTGTGGTCTGAGGACTGACGTGCCTTTGGGCCTCGCTGTTGGTAACGCTCTTCTGGGTAGACTCGAGACTTTCCTTGCCTGTTGCCCCCCTTCCTTCGTGTCTTATCTCTGGAATGGCGCCCTGCCTTCTGTGAGGTTTGGTAGGACAAGCACAAGCCAGGATGCGCCCAGTCCCTGACGTCCTGATCTGTGCTTACCGGGTCCTGCCAGCTTGGGCTCTGGGTCATGTGGGTGTGTGGTGGGTACCACAGCCCAGGCTGTCCCCCTCCGTGGAGCACTTCCAGCTCCCCTGAGGTGCCGGCCCACTCAGGAGTCCACACGGGGCCCCGCATGGGGAGGGGACAGCAGCCCTGACGCTCAGATGGCTGCATCCATGCAGGTGGACAGAGAGCCCGCGGCACGGTGTGTCTTCCCACGGCACCTGTGCAGCCCGTCCAGGAGGTGGTCGTGGGCAGGCGAGGGCTCTGCTCCCCGGGGCTCCTGCCCAGCCCCGGCCTCTCCTGGGCACTTCTCACCCCCGGCACGTCCAGCTCTGGGCAGCGCTGCCCACAGCGCCTTCCCCCGGGGCTGCCAGAACCTACGATGGGGACACTGAGGGTGCGTGTCCTTCGTCCCTGATGTCTCTGGGGATGTCCACACGTTCCCTGTCGCCTGTGGGAACAGAGCCCATGTCGTTCGCCCCAGAGGACTGGCTTTCCTTCTCTCAAGGTCACAGAATGCTGTTCTCATTGGGCCCCGACGTCCAGGGTGGCGGCAGAGGGAGGCGTTTTCATCAGGCTCCGGGGAACTTGCCTTCCAGATGGCTCGGGGGACACACTAGGAGAAAGGCAGGCCCACGGGGCTTTCTCACAATGGGTCTCTGTCCGCAGCAGCTGCGATAGGCCCTCAACAGCCTGTTACACTCTGAGTTCAGCCCTTGCGACTCTGCCCGCGGGTGCCCCACATCCTGTGGCCCAGGGGCCCTTCCTGATGCCCCTAGACTCTGGCCCGGGCCTGTCCCCAGGGAGCCCCCTTGGCTGCACACTCAGGGGACGCACTGACCACGTGCACCTGAGCGTCTGCTCTGCTGGCCCCGCGTTGGCGCCCTGGCTTCCAGCACACCTCCCGTGAACATGGGAGTGAACCTGTGCACCGGCAGAATGTCCTCAGGCCGCCCCCCGTTCTTCTCCTGACCCCAGTCCAGCCTCTCAGGGGGCACTGTCTCCCCAGGAGGTCACCGGGCTTTCGCCGGGTGAGACCTGTAAGGACAAGAGACGGTGGCCTCCCAGACTTTCTTAGAGCAGAGACAGAGCCAGTACCGCTACCTGCACTTCCCGCAGCACCCGTGATGTCATTCAGAAACCGTAGGAAAATCATTCTAAAAACGTCCAGCGGAACTTTCCAAAAAAGCATGTATTGCAGGAGTTTATTTAAGGCAGCAGATTTGCACTGCTGCGTAGGCAGGTTGCTAGGCAACCCCCTCCAAGATCAGCAGAGAAGGAAGGAAGCAGTACTGAGCCCCTGGGCTTGGCCAGTCATCCCCGAGACCCGGGGGGGGCCTCTGCGTGGCGGCAGCAGACACCCCGTCAGGAGGCCTTGCTTTCAGGTTGTAAAATCCCCATGTGACAAGCAGTATTTAAGCGCAGGTGTGTCTCAGCCTCCAGTGAGGTCTCTGCTGGCCACAGAGCTGCACTCACCTCTGGTCCCTGTGCCCTGTGCCCCCGAGCAAGTGGCTCCGTGATGGACAGAGCTCGGCTCTGCCCATTTCTTCGATGTAAACGCTCCCTCCCTCGCCGCCTTCCAGCCCACAGCACAGCGTCCTGAGCACCGGCTCGGGCACACTGGGGCACACAGCCGCGGGGTGTGGCCGGCAGGAAAGGATGGAGTAATGAGGGGGTGTGAGTGTGAGGGTTTATTGCCTGTTTGAATGTAGTTATCAGATCCTAAGTTCACGAAATCCGGTGTTAAGAATGGCCATGTAATGCCAGCTCGCTCAGTTCTTGGGATGTGACGGTCCGCCGCCTGGGGTCAGGTGAGCTCGCCGTGGCCGCTCAGAGGGGCTCCGTTGCCAACACACCCCTGCGGAAGCCTCGTCGCGTGTGGGGCCCCCGGGCACCCGGGAGTGTCTCCCCGCAGCCAGGGCAGGGCCACCGGGGCTCAGGATGAAGGTGGGATGGCAGGGGGTTGGGTGCTGTCCCCAAGCTGGGTCCCCAAGCGAGCTCTCTGCCTCCACTTTCCGCCGGCCCCTTCCCCGGCGCCTCTGTCTTGCTGGCGAAAGCTGTCTCTGTTTGGTCATCGGGAGCTTCTGGCCAATCCGGAGGCTCTCCTGGTGTTGGGTGTCCCCGGACTGTCCCTGCTTGTTAGGGGGCAGGGTTTGTGACCCCGCCTGGCTTGTGCTCTCGGTCTCTGTCCCCTGCCCGGAGCGGCTTCCCGGGGATCTGTTCTCAGCCCCTGCTTCCTCCCTGCATTTGCTCCAGGTGAGCTCACCAGCCCCGTTCTTAGCTCCTCGCAGGCAGGATGAGATGTGTCTCCCCCTCAGGGCCTGGCCGTGGCCCCTGGCGGTGGCCACTTCCACCTGGATTTGGGGACGCTCCAACTCCAGCCCGCTGGCCTGCGCACTGTCTCCTCTTCTCAGCCCGCCGTCCACACGGTCCGCCTCCCCCTTCGACGGCGCTGTCACCATCTCCCCGAGCGGACCGTGTGCCCACGGGCGTCTTGGAGGCTCGGCCCCCAGCCCGGTCTCGTGACAGCCCCAGACGCGTGGCTTCAGCAACACGTTCTCCTGCGTGATCTGGGGGCTGGACGCCCGGCATGCAGGCTCTGGCAGGCTCCTGTCCGGTCCACACCCCGCCTCTTCTCACTGCGTCCTCGCGTGGAGGCGGGGCTGGGGCACTGGGGTATGGTCACGGGGCCGCACCCTCGTGAGCTGACCCTCCCCCGGAGACCCCCTCCCAGCGCCAGCACACAGGGTGGGCCACGTCGGTCTGTAGCAGTCTCCATTGCTGACGGTAAGATGTGGTGAAGCTGGCCAGCACCCCATTCCCCCCTCTCCCCCTACTCCCCCATCCCCCCCCCACACGTGGACTCGTGTACACATGGCCCTCGTGGCCCACACACGGCCACATTGCCCGGCTCCCCTTGAAGACCCCGTGTTCACAGAATCAGCCACCCAGCCATCCAGCAGAGTCCATTCAGAGGTCCCTGGCTCTGCGGGGGGCCACGGGGTCCATTCTGACTCCATGAGATAAGTTCTGAAGTCTCTGTACCTCGTGTCTGTCCCCAGTGTCTGTGCGGGGTCCCCACAGCCCCCCGCAGGCACCCTGCCCCTTCCCCCCGCCCTGCTGCTTCCTCTTTCTTTCTCTGTCTCCTCCTCCCCCTTCTCCTCTCTCTCCTGCATTCAGTCCTCTCCTTTCAACGTTTGGGCCAGGTGGCTGGGGCGCGTGAGGGACATGGCAGGGACTGGAGGACACAGAGATGGTGGCCAGTGGGGTGGCCGTGAAGGGGCGTGTCCTGGAGGCTGACACAGGCCCCCGAGTCCTTGGCTGGGGCTGTCCCCTTGGCCACATCCCGATGGGTGAAACCTGGGGAAGCCACGGTCTGTGGACCTCCCACGCCCTGGTTCCGGAAGCCCGTGTGGCCCGGGGCTGTTTCTACAGCTGGGGTTTCTTCACCGTCTACAGCCTCGACGACTCCTCTTCCGTGAGTCACACTCCTAAAATAGCTGAGCCCTCTTTGAAGGGGGCGGCTGTGCGGGCATGAAGGGCTGTCTTTGGAGCCTCCGCCAGCAGGAGCACCCGGGCGGATGCCGGGGCGCAGCACCCCTCCTTGTCATCTCCATCGTGCGAGCCGACTGTGCGCCAGGCTGCCCCCTTCTGTGCAGGGCCCTGGGAGCAGGCCTCAGGAGGTTCCGGTGAGTTCTGGGGGCCTGTGTCTGTTCTCCTTCCCCGCGCCTGCCTAACCGGACCTGAGCAGCCACGGCGCACGCTGCTCTCGTGTGGTCCTGCCCTGGGGGTGCAGGCGCATCCACACGTGCCTCCATGTGTTCCGGGCCAGGCCTCCCCCCGAGCCAGCCCCTGGCCTGCGCTTACACCTTCACCTCCTCTGTCCTGACCTTGGCTGCACGGCTCGTGTGGTCTTGTGCCCGTGTTATAATCGGTGAGAAGTGGTAAGTCGTCCGGTTGTGTAGACAGTGACCAGCAGAGCCAGGGGTGTGCCAACTTCCAGAGCACATTTCTTCTCCCCAGTGCGCTCCAGTAGAGCATTTACCTTACGTTGCCCCCGGGCCCTGAGGCCTGCTCCTTGTGCTCCAGCTTTAGTGCTGCTCACGGATGCCAGGACTGTCTCCCCGCGGCGTCTCCCTAAGAGCTACGGGGGTAGACATGGAGCCACATGGTACTGGTAGACCGGGCCTCCTGCCCGCCATCACCGGCGTGCAGATGCCGGGCCTCAGGAAGACCGCACTGTCCCCTCCACGTCCTGGTGGGCCAGCGGCTCTGTTTGTCGTCGCCACCCAGTTGATGGCCTTTTCACGGACTCTCGCCTCCCCGGCCCTACCCAGGTCCAGCTGGGGCCCTGGGGCTCTTCTGTCCTCTCTGAGGATTTGCAGACTTGGTGGCATTCCATTAATCAAGTACGTTTTGACATCCTCTGCTTATCTTTCACTTTTTCTGGGGCTTTTGGATTTCCTGAGTAGCAAAAATAAAGTCTTCTGAGTGTGTGACGGGCCCGGGCCGCACGCATGGGGGCAGGAGGGCCGGCCGGCGTCTGACAACGTAGGGTGGTGGTGAGGTCGGTGGTTCTGTGTACCCCCGCCGGCTACTAGGGGCGTCGCCGAGGGGGCCGTGGGCCCCGCCCTCAAGGACGCTGGGCGTCTGGAGAGATGGTGTCACCTTCAGGGCCAGGATCGGAACCAGACATCGCAACATTGTGCTCCGTCGACCCTTTAGGTCTGGTTCGTCTCCACCTGCTCCGAGCCCCAGTGAGCAATCTTCACTTTGGACTAACTTTGGTGGAGGTCGCGGGGCGCTTGCCTGCTCTGCCATGAACTGCGGCCCTTGGGGCCGAGTGGCTGCACACTCACGGCCTCTGTCCTGGCCGCTCCCAGTGGCCGGTTCTCTTTGGCAAAGGTGCTGAGTGATGGGTCCTTCGTCAAGGTAACACGGCAGCATCGCAGAGAGGACCAGCTGCCAGGACACGCGTGGCCTTTAGTAAGTGTGATGCGACCGTAAGACCCCATTTCTGTCAGAGAGGGGCGAGGGGCCTCGTATTTCTGAGCGACTGGTGGTCCCGGGCCTCTGGTAGGTGCTTGAAGTTCAGTCTCCCTTGGTTTTCTGGGCACCCCAGGGACTTTAACTTGGCCTCCACAGTTTTCTGTCTCCAGGGGTACCTGCACAGCACAGGGTGGGTTCCCATGCTCCAGGCGAGGCCGCCGGGCACCAAGGAAGTGAAATTGCTCTCCAGGCTCACACAGGACGGCGCAGCAGAGCCGTGGCTCCGGCACTCACTTAGGCCCAGCCCGTGTCCCTTCCTCCTCCTAACGGGCCTGCTGCTGCGCCCCAGTCTGAAGTCGCCAGTTAAAATAAGCCGTATGATTATTTGGTGGCTGCCACTAACATTTTGGGATTTGAAAACCGAGGCAGTGCCCACAGCTGGCCGAGCCGGGCTGCATGACACTGAGCAGATAGCAGGCCCCGTCCCATCGTGTGTGTGAGCGTGTGCATGACGCGTGTGTGTGTGGTCTGTGTTGCCCTTGTAGTACGCGTGTCAGATGTTGTATTTGTGCTTGAGAATGCCGGCTCTGAAATCACACTTGACCCACAAGCGGCGCCCTGCACGCTGGCTGCTCGGGGTCACCGGCTGCTTTACTCTGTGATTATACATTTCAGGGACGGGTGTGAGTCACTCGAATACGTTTTCACGAGTGGAAATTGCTCTCCTCCTGACTTTGGACAACAACAGTCGGATGATTGGCTTTCCATAGAAGTCACTCCATTGTTTTGCCACATTGCGTACAGCCACAGCCCGTCCCTGGTGCCCGGTGCTCGCCGATGCCAGGGAGGGCGGCGGCACTGCCCTGTGCCCCAGCGCCCCTGCGCAGCGTGTGGAGGCCAGCGGCTCAGAGTCACACCGGCCCCTGAAAGTGTGTCGTGACGTGGTCCCCGTCGACAACTGTAAAGTTTGTTTTCTTGTGTATCGATCACTTTAGGGGTCACTAGTGGAGCCCTTCCTTCCCATTTAACAGAGGACATGCGTGGGAGGGCCGGCCGGCCCCATGGAGCTGAAGCTAACTAAAATCAAGGGCAACCTGCGCGGACTGACCCTGTTTAAAGGTACGGGACCCTCCCCGGAGGCCGCGTCCCTGTCTGTGTGTGTGCGTGTGCGTGTGGGAGAGTGAGCCGTTGTGGGCGCGGGCGTGCACGGTGTGTGGGGAGGGGCAGTGCCTTCCGTGACCCTTCGGGGGGGACGCAGACCTGCCATTTATATCCTCACAGGTGTGTGTGACTTTCGAAGACATAGCCAATCTAAAAAATATAGAAAATGTCGTGGTTCTTTACATTTACTTGTGAAACTCTCGTAAATTTGACTTTTTTATTGTTCTTGGTCCTTATCCATCTGTGAAATGGAAAGATCACTTGTTGTTTCTTGAATGTCTTATTCTTTTGCCCTTTAAAGAACACATTGCAGTTAAACTTTGTGAAGAAAAGGTATCAGGAATAGTTAAGGTGTTGTTGTTTTAAAAAAATACTAATTCATTTTTGAGAGAGAGAGAAACTGAGAGCAAGTGAGGGCAGAGCAGAGAGAGAGGGAGACACAGGCTCCGAAGCGCTGGCAGCACAGAGCCCGACGCGGGGCTCCGACCCACGAACCACGGGACCATGTCCTGAGCCACCCGGGGGCCCCAAGAGAAGGTGGCTTTTTAAGGCGATTGTTTATTTCTAGAACTGGCTTGTTCGGTGAGAAGGAGGATGTGCCTCCGCTCCTGGGATGTGTCGCTTACCAGCAAACCGATTAGCACCAAGTTACCAAGAGTTTAGTGTGTTCAGAGCATACAGGACTCGGTGTTTCTGGTTATCTGAGTTTTCAGTAAGTTGTAGGAAATGCTTAAACCACTTGTGTCCAGCGTGCCCCTGCACGGTCAGCGGCCCCTCCGGGGGGGAGTGAAGGAAGTGGATGCCCACAGGCATCCGCAGTCCCCCGAGACGGGCCTGGGAATGTCCTTTGTCGCTGTGGTCAGTGCAGATGTACCGAGCTGGGCTCACAGGGTTTCAGTGAGAAGTTGGAAGTTGTGGTGACGTGTTCAGCAAACAGCTGGAGGTTCTCTGTGTTTCTTGATGACCTCGGACAGGAGCGACTAGTGTCCCGGCTCTGGTAGTTTCTGCGGGTCACCGGGCCTAAGAGGCCCTCGTCACTTCTCGATGGGACGGAGGGCACCAGCCTCCCCTTGCAAAACCCTCAGGGGCAGTCGGCCCAGGCCAGCTGTGCTTGGAAAGTGGTCAAGTGCATTGTGTGTGTGTAAAAGTGTCCCAGTGAACGGCATGCCCCTCGTGTTGTGTTTGTTGGCGATGGTGACAGAGGCAGGACTCCCGTGGGTGTGACCACGAGTCAGCCTCCCCCTCCTGCGGCTGGAGCCAGGGCAGCAGCCCCGGGGCCCTGCGCCCACCCCGGCCGTCACGCGGGGCCTCGTGGTGCACACGTGGAGGCTCTCTTGGAAGCTGGCCGTTGTGGTTCCAAGCACTCACACAGACGTGTGTCATTTTGGCAGAAACCCTTCCTAACACAGGAGGGTGGCTTTCCCCGTTGTTCTGGGGAGTCTGGTGTCGGCCAGTCCCGTCACAAGATTCACCGAGCCCCTGTTCCATGTGTCAGCCGGGGGCGGCCACCCTCCGGGGTCTGGGCCGGGCAGGAGCCGGGCCATGCCTCCATGTTTTCTGGAGATTTCTTTTCTGTTGGAAATCTTTTGTGATTGTTTTTTATTATAAACTGAGAAGGATACAGTATATATGTGTTCTGCTTTGGATCATATGCTCATAAGCTTATGAGTTTCAAGACAAGAACTTAGTTCTTACGCAGAGGTTCCAGAAGCCACGGTGGCTGTCGCCTGGCATCCTGAGTCTCTGCCTCTGTCTGTGCTGAGGCCCAGCACGGGGCTGTGCGGGGCTCCAAGCCAGAGTGGCACAGACCTCAAAGCACAAGGCCACACAGAGTCTTGGGGCTTCTCATGCCAAAACCTCTCGGAATCATGGAGGCCTGACTTTCTCCACGGTCTTGAGGACCAGCCTTGATATTGTTTCCATTTTGGTTGCATTTGTTTTTGAAACTTCACTCTAGCAACCAGGTAAGTTGAATAACACTCAAGCTTTTTCACTTTACAAGTTATTTTTTCCCCAGCATTATCGCAAAAATCGACAACGGTATTTGGATTCTTGTCTGTGGTGTCAAGTGTTCTATAATTGTAGGGGATCTCGTGGGTTTATTTCTACCCAACGTGTTACTGGTGGTCTTCAACCAAGTGAGGGGCGTTATTTTCGGCCTGGGAGTCCAGGCTTCATTTTGTGGTGGTGGTTATAAATTATCAGTAATAATAAGTCAGGTCTCAGCGCGACAGATGATCGGCAGGATGGCCGTTTGTCAGGACACCTGTGTTGCCCACTGTGCAGACATGGGCTTGTGGGTATGAAGTTACTGTCACTGCCCAGGGCTTGAGATGCAGCTGGCATCCACTGAATGCTGCTGGGGCGTGGGTGGTAGGCAGAGGCCTGGGTTTCAGTTTTGCAAAGATTGTCTGTAATAGAGATGGGAAGAGGAACGCCCACAAAGCCGCCAGAGATGGTGTGGGTGGCCTCGGCGTGAGGCTGGGAGGGGCAGGGTCTGGACGCACGGGAGGACCAGCCCCCTTGTGGAGACACTCAGATCCACACTGAAAAACCCTCCAGCCAACCCCGTGCCAACCAGAGCACTGCCTGTTGCCGAACTCTGCAGGGAGCCAGACACTGATGCTTCCCGGGTGCCAGCCTGTGGGCAGACATGCAGGCGGGTGTGCGGGACCCCGTGGGGCCGGCCTGGCCCTTGGGTGCTCGGTCCGCGCCGCAGGGCTAGGCGGCAGGCAGCCCTGCAGTGTCTGGGCGTCAGGGGTGGCACGGGTGACAGGTGCGGAGCCGGGAGGCGGCTGCGGGCCGTCTGCCGGGGGAAGAGCGTCTGCACTGGCGGCTGGTCGGGCTCGCTTCCGGAGGCCGCGTAAATCCAGCCGTGGCCGGAACGCACCCGCAGACGCTGAGGAGCCGCCCTAACGCCAGGGACAGGAGCTGCATTTTCACCGGCGGAAGACAGATGGACTACAGTGGTCACTTTCCTCTTTACTGAAGAAAACGACGCGACTCCCTCCCGTGTGTCTGGAGTGGAAACCCCAGTACAGGAAAGATTACGAGGGCTTGAGAAGCTTCAGAATAGAAACTGTACAATAATCTCATAATCACATGCGATATTTAGTGTAAATAACCTGAAACGTGAGGGTAGGCGCATTTCAGTCCTGTGTTAAGGCCCACGAAGCTTACAGTGATTTTCTGGTGTGTTCTTTCTTTTCTGTTTCGTGACCTCAGAGCCATAATGTAGCTTAGGCATCGAATGCCTGTCCAGAGCCACCTGATCCCACGGGGACGGCCTGAGTGTGTTTGTTCGGCTCTGCGGTTGCTGAATTATGCACAGTATCTGCCAAAGTGTGGCCCACAGGCCAGAGTTTCTCTCCTGGGTGCTGACACGGAAGCTGGTGGCTTCTGGGAAGTGCTGATGATGGATTTTGTGGCATCAGTGGTCTGATCACCTCACCACGGGACCAAAGGGTCAGGTAGTAAACTTTGCAAACAGGACAATCTCAAGGCACATTGCTGCCCATACTTGTGGCATGCGCGGCCCCTTCGCCCTCCACGGGGCGGGTCCGGAGCCGGGTCTCCCGGACGGCCACCCAGCCAGTGCCCGCGCCCATGCCGGGGACCCTGCCCCATGGGGGCGAGCTCCAGATGGGAGCAGGGGTTACGTGTCCGGGATGCGGGGTGACCGGGTATGTGGAGTGCTCCAGGTGGAGGGCCCCGGGA
>NC_043700.1:424376-430185 GCF_006229205.1 Suricata suricatta | reverse complement strand
TGAGCGGACCTCCGCTCCCTCCGCCCTCCCCTCCTCAGCTGCGCTCCGGGCCAGGCCGTCCTCTCCGAAGATGCTTCCCGAGAGCTGCCTCCCCGAGACCAACCCGGCACCACCACCTCTGCGGGGGGCGGGGGGGGGGCTACCCCCCCCCCAGCTTGTCCTGGGGTGTGCAGACCTGGGCGCCGCCCCGTGGGAGGGGCCTCCCCGGACGGAGCCGCCCATGGGACGGTGCGTCCTGCTACGTGTCCATGGAGTGTCTTCTAGGGCAAGAGCGACAGAGACCTGGACCTTAGGGTGACGCGAAGGAAATGACCCCCACGCATCTGCCCATGACACAGCCTGAAAGCCAGGTCCCGAGTCCACACATCTCCACCTCGTAAAGGTTTTCATTTCGACTCCTAGTGGCCAGAGCACAGTGCAGGTGCGGCGGAGGTGGGGAGAAATGGGACCCCCACCCCGGCAGAACCAGCCTGACCTCTGCTTTAACCCACCGCCGGCTTCCGGAAGGAAAAAGCCACAAATCCTCAGCCTGGCAAACCCTTGGGCCTGCAGGGTGAACAGCACAAAGGTGCCCAGGGAAGCAGGCTGGACGGGCTGGTGTCCACTCTCCTCCGTGCCGCAGCCCTCACGTGGGGGCCTCCTCCCTTGGACTCGGCCAGCGGGACCTAGAACCTTCTGGCCGGGTGTGCCGTGGGCTCAGGACTTGAGTAGAGCCACCGTAAACCCTCACAGAGTTAGTCTGTTCACTTGGTACTGGTGTGAACTATGTTATGCTAATTAAATTAACTCACTAATTCATTCATCGGGTGTTTATTCAAGTGTGTCCTTGTCGCCCGGTACTGTCTCCACGCAGAAGCAGGACGTGAGCCCTGCCCTAATTGAGTCCCTGGGGTGCTGTGCGTTGGCGCTACATAGGGCTTTCATTGTTAAATTTCTTTTAATGCTTATTTATTTTTGAGAGACAGAGTATAAGCGGGGGAGGGTCAGAGAGAGAGGGAGACACAGAATCCAAAGCAGCTCCAGGTTCCGAGCTGTCAGCACAGGGCTCGACGTGGGACGTGAACTCATGGACTGTGAGATCAAGACCTGAGCCAAAGTCGGACGCTCAACCGACTGGGCCGCCCAGGCGCCCCAGGACTTCCGTTTATTTAAAGTTCTCACTTTTATTTGTCAAAATTGTGTTTCTAGCTGTTATTTTCTATGCAAATTTTACAAACAATATTTTAAAGAGTTGCTTTTTCATTTGAAAAAGACAGGTTTTCACAACGTGTAGCCCTTATTACTTTAATTTTTCTTGCGTGGTTTTCAGCTCTAAAATGCCATATTTTCCTCTGCTGCATTTCAGAAAGTCAGTTTTTCCAGGAAAGTTTAATGCTTGTGCTGCTTTGTAGATGGTGACCTGCTGTGTCTGGTGAGGCTGTGGCCGTTGCTGGGGGCTTTGTTCTTGTGCATTTTCTCCTGGCCTGATGGGGAGGAGACGTTCCCAAGGGATCTCCCTGGGTGATTCACAAACCCCTGTTTTCTGGGCTTTGTCTAAGGACGGTGCCCCCAGGTTGGTCAGTCAGGCACCTGCGGCCAGGCAGCTGACCGGGGTCCCCAGCACCCTTCCCGGAACCTGTTTTGGTGAAAGCCTGGCCGGTATATCCCTCCTCGGCTTCCTACCCACAGGGGCCAGGCCTGCAGGCAGGGTCACCCCAATTCACCCCTCCCAGTGCACCTGCTCGCAGACCCGCTCCTCGGCCCGAGCCTGGCTTCCCTGGGAGCCCAGGAGCAGGACCCACGAACACTGGAACATTGAAAATGTCCTTTGTCATAAGGTTCCTATATGTATATCTGTTCTGTCTGAACGCCCTGGTCCTGTGAATGATCATTGCGCAGTGAGTTCAGATTTTGAATGGGGGCCTTAGATCTCTTCCCCTTGTTCAGCTGTTTGCACGCCTTGGGTCCCACGAAGGCACTTTATTTTGGATTCTTTGCCAAAGCCACATATTTATTTATCTTTTCTCCGTATGTTACTGGAGTATTCTTTGCTCAGGGGAGGAGTTACATCAGCAAAGCTCAGTGTTTGATCCGGCCCTCCAGACAGAGAGACACGTGGTCTCCTGGCCGAGCTGCACCGTCTGTCACTGAGAGGCCTCCTCACTTTCCCCCGGTGTCTCTGCGGACTGGAATCCGGGCCCGTGTTCACGCACTTCTGGACACAGGATGTCGATGTCAAATATGGGCCGTGGTGGCTGGGTTTCGCACTGTGTGGCTTTGCTTATTTGTGCCTTTCCTCCTGGCCAACGTTTATTTCCATTAAATTTTAGTATCAAACAGAGAAAACAGATAAAGCCCTCAGAGGCTCACCTGATGCTTCGGTGAAGGGACACGTCTGGACGTGAAGGACCATGGCTGTGGCCTGGGAGCAGGGCATCTGCTCATCAAGGACACTTGGGCTGAGTCCCAGGGAAGCAACCGGCAAAGATCGGTGACAGGGGCTGGTCCCTAAAGTAGGGACCCAGGGCCTCATCGGAGGGGATTGTGAGCCCCAGAGGGCTGCTCGAAGGTGACAAGATGTGAATTCTGGGGAGACGGTGGTTTGCCCAGGTGATTCTCAGAGGTGATATACAGAGTTGTCACTTCATGACATTGGTTGTCAAGATTTGTGCACCAGGGATCGCCCTTTGCCCACAAGGACGTCCCTGCCTGTCCCCAGAGCATCCGACATGGTGGCCGATCTGCAGGAGATGTCCGTCCGCTTTGCCTGCTGTGCTGATGCTTTGATGTGGAAGCGCCTCCTGACGTGCAGACCGGCCAACGGTGGGGTTGGACCGGAACACCACGGCTTGCGTGTGGCATCAGCGAGAGGCCCGCGCTCCGGGGGCTGAGGCACTGCCCGTGCCGTTCTCCAGGCAGAGTTTTAACGACTGCGTCATTTGCCCTGATTCTAACCCTGAATGCTGTCTGACTTCCAAACCCACCTTGAATCGTTTTGGTGACAGGTACAAAATGGTATGCTTTGCAAACTTCAGGCTTGTGAGTTTTTTCTACTGTGACCAAGAATCCTATTGTGACTCTGCTTTGTTATTTCTGGGAAAGACCGCAGGTCACTGTGCGCCCTTGTCAGCCCTTGGCCCTTGGCTACGAGAGAGACAAGAAGTTCCCCGTTTGCCAGCTGCTCTTTGTATTAGGAGGGGTGGTCTGCTCGGCCCGAGCCCGGCTCCGTTCCGCAGGCTCACCTGCCTGGTCCCAGGTCTCCCTTCCACCCACCAGGGGTCCCGGCAGATTTAGTCTGAGCCCCTGCATAAAACTGCCAGTTTATATCAGGAGTTAAGTTTAAACACACACATACTTAAATTGCTTCTAAAAAGAATTATCAGGTGACTTTTCTACACCTTTGTACGGTGCCGAAGGGCCTAGTGTTTTATGGACTTGATTTCTTTTAATCCCTTAAAATGACCGAAGGAAGCAAAAGGCAATGCGCATCCTTGCTGCCACGATCACGTAACGTGTCAAAGGCAGACACAGCACCGGGATGGGAGGCCGGGTTCCCAGCGCCGTCCTCTCCCGCCAGGCCTGTGGGCTCTCGCACCTGCGGGAACACGTCCGTCTGTCCCTCTGGGGAGAAGACACGGCCCGTTGTTTCCAGTTGCTCCGCGGCTCGCCCCCACAGGCCTCGGTCCTCCGTGGGGGTCCCCTGATGGGACGTGTTCCGTACTTTTATCACCTTATCGATGCGCACTTGGTATTATTAATGCTAAAAATACATTTTCTTCCTAATCCAGGAAGGGGAGATAAACACAGCACCAAGTAATTAACGCTCCAAGCTGCCTGCGCACAGTCTTCAGCAAGCCTGCTCTCCTGTGCCTGCTGCGCTCCGGTCTGCTTTACCAAAATGCATTAAGTGAGGCCAGAAAACCCGTCACTGCGTCAGCGCACCCTTAGGCGGCTGTAACAGTTGTGTGCAATGTAAGTGCGCGTACGGAAGCTTTTCACCTAAGTACAGCAGTGTTTTGGGGTTTGTAGCACGCCCGTAAGCGAGCACCCGCATCTCCAAGAGTAAACCGGCCGAGGGTCACCCCAGCGACTGGTGGGTGGAAAGGTGCAGCGTTCCCTCGGAAACAGAGATTGGATTCTTGTCTGAGGAAATGCAATTAAAATATTTGGTGTTTGACCCTAGTTACAACATCATGAGGCGCGGGGAGGGCTCGGTCAGTTAAGTGCCCGACGCGGCCCCGCTCACGGCCTCGCGGCCGGTGACATGAGCTCCGCGGGGGGCTCTCTGGCTTCCTCTCCGCCTGTCCTGCATCACACGTTCTCTCCTGAAATAAAATAAAAGTGAAAAGTCGCGTCACTTGTTTTGATTTGAGTGGAGAAATGCTTACGAAGGGTCAGTGAAGACAGATGATTTTTCTCTCAGTCCCGTAAGTTGAAGAATCAGATCCAAATGCGTACGCCTTCCCAGTGGCATAAAGGTCCTTTGTTATTTCCAAACTAATGAGAACAGAAGTTGTAATTTATTTCTCTCATGAAGCCAAGTGCGTTCTTTTCAGTGGTTTGTAGCTTACACCCAGCAAAGCGCCCAGATACTGGGCGTGCTCGTGCCCCAACACACGCACACTTGTCAGGGTGCGAGCCCGTCTATACTCTGAAACCCCAGTGCGGCCCAGCCTGTCAGCACGGAGAAGCCGGCCATGACCCCCGAGCAAGCCTGCACTTAGTGCGCAGAGCACTGGCCGCCACCCTCCTGGTCTGCAGGGAGAGGAAGGAGGGCCGCGTCGTGCCGCCCAGCCCCGAAGACGCACGGCGTGTAAGCTCCCGTGTGGACGGGACACAGCCTTAGCCCCGAGTTCGGGGCAGGCGAGTCTTCAGAGGAAGCTGCTGATGGGCTGTGGGCTGACGTGCAGGGGCTGCGGCTGCTCCGTTCTGCCTCCCGGCCGCTTGGTGGCCTGTGACTCTGGCACCTCACGGGCCACCCAGGGTGTCTTTCTCCTGTTCCTTGTTTGCGATGACTTGATAGGAGTTCACGTTTTAGGTGAGCGTCCACACTGTGGAACGACGCGGCTGGAGGACAGGGTGGACTCCCACGGCTGCAGGTTCATGTCTGCCTCCTGGGCAGGGAGTCTCCCACTGCTGGGCTGTGCCGGGGCAGGAGCCGATCTGCAGGAGCACTCCGGGCGACACTCTGCGTCCTCACGGCCTTGGTCACATAGGTGACCTCCCGGTCCGTCCCACACACTGTGGAAACATGCGCGAGTCCCCGGCGGCACAGCTGCTCCATCCCTGTTCTGGAGACAGATGTGCGAGAAGGGTCCCTAACAGTCCCGTGAGGTCCCCTGACTGTTTGTGGCAGATAGAGCCGAGTGTCCTCCTCACACGCGAGGCATCGCTTAGACCAGCGAGCCCCCAGACACTGACTGTGCAGGAGGCTGCCACCCCTCGCTGCGTGGCTGGCCCTGGCAGGGTGGGCATTTCCCCCTCCCCACGGGCCCCTGGGGTCTCGCTGTCCCACAAGGCAGAGCTGCGGGGGGAGCCGTGCTGTGCAGGTCACACCACACCAGCCACCTCCAGCCAGGCTGGCCTCCTGCCGGGCGGGCAGGGGTGAGGAGTGCTGCCTGTAACACTGTGGGGGAGGCGCCAGGCTGGCACCTCGAATGCCTGGCATCAGCTCCCGGCTCACTGGCTGGCCCTCCCGAGCCAGCCCACTGGTGACGCTGGGGGAGACTGGTGTTTGAGTGCCAGCGACAACGGTGTGGGACACAGTCCTTGCTCTCAGGGGCTTCTGGGTCCTTAGGCGGCTGCCCGTTGCACCCCTGTGCGTGTTGGA
>NC_043700.1:421556-424276 GCF_006229205.1 Suricata suricatta | reverse complement strand
GGGCGCGGGGGCACGCCGAGGGAGGGCTCGCAGCGAGGCCCTGGCCCCCCTGGGAAGTAGGGAAAGCAGCTTCCATTCGGTCCCTGTCCATGTTACGGCATTGTTGTTAACGGATGCGCAGAGCAGGGAACATTCACCAGCCTTCCAGAGGTAACCGTGGGTGAGTTATTTCATGTCTCTGGCCTTTCCGTATGTATTCATAAGATAGGAATAAAGAGCTTCTGAGTCACGGCATTTTGCTGCTTTCACGTCACCGTCACATGTCAGGCATTGAACCGAAACGGAGGATGTTTGCATTTTGTTTGGATCTACGCCATCTCGCCGCGCTGTGCAGGAGTCTGGGAGTCTCGTGTCGCTCTTCATCCTCAAACCACACGAGAACGTGGGTTTCGAACTTCACATCTCAAGGTAAACGCGCGATGACATCACACACTAGGATATGAGCATGTGAGGTTCCTTCATTCAAGATGGGAGACGCGGTGAAAACGAGCGTGGCTGGCGGAGGCGGACGGACGGGAGTCCGAGTGTGAGAGTCACGGCCGTGTTGTCGACGTCACGGCCGGGCCCTCTCTCCCTCCGCGCCCGGGGCTGTCTGAGCGGGGCCTGCTGTGTGGGCACGGGACACGATGCTGCAGCCGAGACCACTGCTGCCGGAGCCCCGGGACCCTCGGGGAGAAGCGTCCCCCTCGTTCTGGGCACTGGGGGTGAGGGGATGTCATGCGTGAGCATTTTTCAGAACAGGGTTGACTGAAGCTTGGCCAGTAGGTGCAGATTTTCCAGCGGGGCCCGAAGCTGGGGGTGGGCTGCACGGTCCGCAGGGGCAGCCGCAGGGGCTGGGCTGGCAGCTGTAGGAAGGACAGGCAGCGCGGTGCAGGAGCAGAGATGGCGTGAGCGACGTCCGGAGGGAGGCAGGGCCACGTGGTGCTCCAGGCGCCCCCCTTGGTGAGTGGTGGCCGAGCTCGAGGCCCTGCTCCATTTAGACACGTGCTCGGGGAGTCGGGGAAGTTCCCTGCCCGGCCCCAAATCCTAGAACTGAGCCTGGAAGAGGCAGGTACAGACCTAGGCTCCTCCCTCTGAATCCAAATGCGCTGGGCCTTTCCCTGTGTGCCAGAATCCCCCGCGGGAATTACGTGTGTCCCCCTCATGGTGCCGGGAGCCCCACGGGCCGTGGGAAGGAGGGACACGTCTGTTTGGAGCCAGAGCGCAGGGCTGGGCCCAGCAGGCCGTGCAGGGACTTGGCTCCAGGAAGACACCAGGGCGCTGCTGCCCGTCCTCATGGTGGTGGCGGCAGTTTGCCGAGCGCCTCACGTGAGCCACGCTGTCTGCCGTCCTCTCTCTTAACGTGCCTTCCATGGAACCACGGCAGAGGCGGCTTCTTGTGACGTGGCCCAGCTCGCGGGGGCGTCTGGAGCTGTGCCACCCGCCGCAGGGTGCGGGCCAGTGAGCACACAGCGTTGCGAGAGGCCGAGTTTCTCTCAGTGCCGTTAGCCCGAGTTGTCTTGGAGCCTCGGAGTTTCCAGCCACACTAGGTCTCCTGCAGACGTGGGTCACTCCCAGCGGTGCCACGAGCATAAGATCAAACATTTCGTGAAACACGAGCAGGCAGGACATGAGTGGCTGTGAGTCTTTTGATATCCAGGTTGTTTGATCGTCGAGGAAAGTCCTGACGTCTGTCGGCCACTTACCGAATCCGGTTTCAGTAGAACAGGATGGAGGAAGCAAAAGACCAAACCGCAGAAAATAGTAAAATCCAAGATTCGTGGGAGAAGGATCAGTAACTAGCTCATAAGGAAATGCCATGAGACCCAGTGCATAGTATAAATAGTCACGGACAGACTCAAGCCCGCTGCAGACAGCGCTCCGGAACCGGACACACGGAGTCCCCGCCGCACCTGCACCCGCCCTCAGCCGTGTCCCCAGACGTGGTCAGCGCTCCAGAACCGGACACATGGAGTCCCCGCCGCACCTGCACCCGCCCTCAGCCGTGTCCCCAGACGTGGATAGAGCTCCAGAACCGGACACACGGAGTCCCCGCCGCACCTGCACCTGCCCTCAGCCGTGTCCCCAGACATGGTCAACGCTCCAGAACCGGACACACGGAGTCCCCGCCGCACCTGCACCCGCCCTCAGCTCCATCCCCCAGACACGGATCCCAACCCCAGCACTTCCTTTCCCATTTCCCGTGCTGATGAAGTATGGCGGCCGAGCGCTAGGACCCTGGAGACTGCCTCCCAGGGTTGAGTCCTGCCCTGGCTGCTTCTCAGCTGGGTGACCTCCCTGAACCACTGCTCTTCCTCACTCTGTCCACGTCTGTTGGTTGGAAGGTTTGGCGAGGGCGCTTTGGCAGGGCTGGTGTCGAGGTTAAAATGGGTTGATACATCCAAGGCACTGCCCGGTCACAGAGCACGTGACATGGTGATTATCAACACGGGTTCCGTGGTGTCAGAGCGTCTAGAAAATCCGGCCGGTCCTGCGGTAGCAAACATGGTTCCTTGTTATTATCACAGGATAACAACAGTCCATGGTGCCAGAGTGTGACCACGTCAAGAAGGATTTTGGGGGCGTTTCTCCATCACCTCTCTGCGGATGGCGCTCTCTGTCACACAGGAGTGTAACCAGTACGTGTACCTTAGAGCAGTGTCCCCAGACTTGGAGCTCCATGATGACCCTGCGGGAGAAGGATACACAGGAGCTGCGCACACGTCTGCGGGGCAGTTTTG
>NC_043700.1:416313-421456 GCF_006229205.1 Suricata suricatta | reverse complement strand
CCGGTGACTGCATTTTTCTGCCGTCCGTCCTGAGGACCAACAGTCAGGTTTGAAGGGATGCGTGTCATTCAGTGAAGATGCTTCCACATGAGGCCCGGTGGTTCAAGGAAGCGTTTAGCATTTCTGATTCTCCTATAAAGTATAAGAATGTTTCACTGCAGCCTAATTACTATGGCTTCCATTTCTGGACTTTTCCACTGGGCATCCATTGGGGCGTCAGCTAGCCTGGTGTGAAGAAGCGCTCAGAATAGATGAAAATTTGAAGGTGAGGCCCTGCTCTCGGCCTCCCATCGTGACTGAGGGGCCACTGCTGGGTAGGAGCCACATTTTTTCCTCCTCCACCGTTGTGCACTGGTGAGGGTCATCTTGCAGATAGCGGGCTTCAGCGTCCCGGTGTCGGGCTTCAGCGTCACTTGTGGGGCTTCTGCGTCAGGTTGTGGGGCTTCCATGTCACGTTGCTGGGCTTCAGCGTCCCGGTGTCAGGCTTCAGCGTCATTTGTTTGGGTTTCAGTGTCACTTGTGGGGCTTCCGCGTCACGTTGTGGGGCTCCAGCCTCATGATGTTGGGCTTCCGTGTCACGTTGTGAAGCTTCCGCGTCACATCAGACTTCAGTGTCACGTTGTTGGTTTTGTAAATTATCTCAGATTCTTTCATAAATGGACTCTGTCCTGGTGTGTGTGTGCACATGCGTGCAATACGTCAGCACAGAGGACAGTGCGTGCACATGCACACGTCTGCTGCGGTAGCTGTTTTGCTGACGCCACGCACTCCCCTTGTGGCGGCCCCTCAGCGCAGGCTTTCCCCCCAGACAGGCGGAAACGCAGGCGTGCCGTGGACTGGCTGTTCGGGCTTCGCGTCTGGTGCCGGTGTGGCTGGACCCTGTGAGCACAGCCCTCGGCGCGCAGGGCGGGCTGTGGAAAGGGCAGGTGCTCTCGTGACCCAGAGGCCACGGCGGTTTGCGTGGGTGCGTCGCGCCCACGAATCCCCATTTCCCAGGCTGTGGGCTGCGGGGCAGGGCGGTGGCGCTTGACTTCCAGACACGGCAGCAGGCACAGGGCCCGGCTCTCAGTCACCTGGCACTCTGAGTGTCGTGGTGAGGACGTTTTCTGGACGGCGAAGCGTCCTGTCCTCACCGACTTGTTCACGGGGGTGCTGGGTCTCACCAGGGGCCCCGAGTGGCTCCAGCCCAGACCGTGGCTCCACTTACCGAAAGCAACTGTTTTCCTGGAATCGCAATTTGACAAGGATGGTAGCTCTTAACAGAATATAAAACACGAAGCATAGCGTGTCGGTGGTGTGAGGGGGAAGAGAGGACCTGGGGAGAAGGGAGGCGTCTCCCTTCCCTGGTCCAGGCGGATGGTGATGTCACCCCTGCGAGGTGCCCCGGGGGGCTGTGGGCTGCTCGCTGACGGTGCTGAGCTTGCTGTTTGGCCGACACAGGGAACATCCCTGGGGGTGGGGGTGGACGATGGCGCTGGCGGGCAGCAGACACAGACACGCAGAGGGGCCGCTCATGCCCGACCCGGGGTGGAGGTACTGCCCAGGGGTCATGCCGAGAGCCCCAGAGCCGGGGCTCTGATGGATCGCGCACGGCCATGGGCCCTTGTGTCACGTGCTGAGTACATGTGAAATGAAGGGGGCCAGGTGGCAAATGTGTCCTGGTGGCAGGACGGCCGAGCGCTGCATGCCCTTCCCCGGGGCTGACCTGTGTGGGCCGCGCTCTGGAGGCCCCGGCCGGGCACCGGGCACTGACCTCTGCCCTGAGCTCTTTGCCCACGAAAGCCTTGTGCCTCCAGGCGGCTCCTCTGTGCCCCATGGAGGTCTCGGGTCTCCTGAGGAAGGAGCTGGGGGTCTGGAAGAGGTCGTGTGTCTCCAGCCATCTGTTCCCCTTCCCCCTTGGGGGGATTGCAGGCCAGTCTGCACACCGCAGCCTTGCATTGCTGGGGTCCCGGGTTCCCAACGGGCACTGGGGAGCAGCCCCGACCACCCGGCTGACCTGGGGGCCCTGGAAAGCTGTCCTGAGGATGGAACCTCACCCCCCTCCGCCGTGGCTGCCCTGGGGACCCTTCCCAGCCCCGCACTCGGCCCTGGCAGTGGAGGCAGAAGCTAGAGCCTCCGCCAGGCTTTTGAGGCTCCTTGTGCTCGGATCTCCGGTGCCGGATTTAACCCCGGGCTGACTTCTAAATCATGAGACAGCTCACCCAGAGAGGGGTTCAGGGAGCTGATTTGCTCTTGATTGCAGGCACCTCCGTGATGAGCCCTCATCCCTTGGAAGAGCCCGCAGGGAGGCAGCTGTGAGGGATGACAGAACCTTCTAGAACCCACTTCTGGGTGGGGCCCTGTCTCCCCTCACGGAGGACAAGGCCGGCCTCCGGGAGAGCCCGAGCCTCCCCTGTGTTTGTGTGTGAGTCGCGGGGGCTGCACAGGCAGGCGTGTAGGCCAGACGCTTCTCGCCGTTGGGCGGGTCCTGAGCCCGGAGCTGGTCCGCGGGAGGCAGGGGACACGGGCCCCACGGTGACTGCGCTCGTCCGCTGCTCTGCCGGGGTGGTCGTTCTTCCTCTGACCTGGGACAGAGACACCTGCTCACGGTAGGCGGCTGGCAGGGATTTCACCCACGATTCCTTGTGACGTGGGTCTCCGACCCGGAGACGCCGGAAGCTTCCTCTCCAGGTGTCCTCGACCAGCAGCGCCCGCTCCTTCCAGGGGAGCCGGGAGTGCGGGGTGGCCCCGGGAACAGGCGCCCAGCAGGCCCCGGCGACAGGCTGCACAGTGTGAGAGCGCTCCCCGGGGAACGGCTGACGGGCGGGGACACAGCTCCTCAAGCCTCCCGGCCGCAGACAGGCGGCTCCCGTGCCCCACGCCCGCCGTGTTCGCTCCCAGAGCGGACCTGGTGGTGCTGACGGCCAGGACGGACAGGTGGACGGAGGCCAGGACCGCACGCGCCGGAGTGGGCCCCGGGGCTTCCGGCAGCGTGGGGATCCCGAGGGGAGGGCTGCCCTTTTAGGCGGGCCCCGGGCTGTGAGGTGGCCAGGGTGTCCCCCCACAGCGGTTTGTATGTCACTCAGCGGCTGGTCTGGACAAGCTGCCTGGGTGGAAACGTGTGCTTAGATGTCGGCTTTGGGGACACGTGTGCCTGGCTCTCTGTGCTGTGTGCATGCGTGTGTGCACACGCTCATACACACACACACATGCACACGTGTGCCCTCACATGGCGCAGCCGGAAGGGTTAGTGAGTGCGTCCCCTATCCGACCTCTTGAACGGCCCGTCGCCCCGGAAGGGAAAGGCTTTGGTATAGACGTCCAGTTTGTGGCTTGAAACCAGCCTGCGGACACTTCCCGTTGTTTTGAAGCGACACTGCGGCCTCCGTGCTGGGGCTCTGGGACCCTGTGCCACCATGCCCTGCAGACCAGTGCCCCGACTGGCCTGGGATGCTCACGAGGGGCGCAGCTGGCCGGCGGGGACAGAGCCTGAGGGGCCGAGCTCCGTGTGTGCTGGCCTGCAGCCCTCCACTCTGGTGCAGGATCCACAAGGTCATGCCTCACGGCCAAGGCCGCAGCCAGTGGGCACCGTGCCCAGCTTGCTGGGTGACCCGGAGCAGATGGAAGGTGTCCTCTGAACAGAGACCCCAGGGGGAGGCAGGAGCAGCAGCTGACCACTGAGGCCCCCATTCACCCTGCACCCTGTGCCTCGTCTGGGAGGAGAGAGCAGGCAGGTGTGCTGGCAGGATGGGGAGCTGGGGGAAGGGAGACTCAGGACTCGGCCCTGCGGTAGGGGTGGCACCTCGTTCTCTGCTCGAGCTGGGTTTGTGCCGGAGCCATTGGGAGAAGAGAAACGTGGTGGGGGCGGGGGGCGGCAAGCAGCCAGCGGCAGGGTGGCACGCTGTCGCCCACCCGGCGGGCCCCCCCCCCCCCCGAGGTCGGGACTCGCCAGTGGAGACAAGGGAGGTGCCGGTGCACAGCGAGGCCGCAGGGGCGGTCAGGGAGCTCCCTGGGAGCGACGAGGCAGCCCCTCTGCCGCCGTGCCCCTCAGGAAAGAACAGATGGGCCAACGGCGGTGCAACCCCGGGCCGTGGACAGGGCAGGCCGTATTCGGCAGGGATCGAATCCGGTGCTTCTGGGGTCCAGGCGCTGGGATCACGGTGCCAGCCTCTTCCCGGGTCACGAGGGCACCTTCTCGCCGTGCCCTCATGTGGAGGAGGGGCAGGGGCCCCGTGGGGCCTAATTTACAAGGACACTGACCCCGTCGTGGGGACCCCACCCTCATGACCCCGTCACCCTCGAAGGGCCACCATTTCCAGTACCATCACACTGGGGGTGAGGACTCAGCTTAAGAGTTTTGGGGACACAGCCCCACGGTGCATGGCAGAGGTCTACAGAGGAGGGGACAAGTCACAGTAGGAAGGTGCACCCTGGTCCTCCCTCCAAAACCATGCGGCCATGACTTTGCCGGTGAGAAGGATGTGAGGTTGAGGTGCAAAGTGCATCATAGGAAACTGGGCTGTTCGTGCCCACAAGGGACCAGAAGGAGTCGTCCAAGGGACTGGACAGAGCACAGGGGAAGGTGTGTCGGGACGGAGGAAAGTCCCTTCCCAGCTGCCCCGGCTCGCCCTCCTGTCCCCCACGGACCTCCCAGGTCCTGCCGGGGGCTCTCAGACCCGTCGCTGTGTTCTAAGCTGTGCTTTTGAGGCACGGACATGCAGTCACGTGGGTAAAGCACAGCCTGGTTACTGTGGAATGTTGCAAAGTAATTTCAGCTAGAGGTCTGCCTTTTCTATGTGATTAATCCATTTATGGACAATTGATTGGCTTAAGTGTGTATGAAAATTATTCTGCTGGCCACCGGTGCTCACGGGGCCTCCCGTCAGTTATTTACGGGCAGCGTGAGTCCGGCTGAGGGAATGATGGGGCCCAGGGCGCAGGAACTCGGAGCTCGGAAGCGGTGTCTGCTCAGGCCTCAGGGCCACCCCTTGGCACACCGGCGTCCCGGAAGAATATGGAGGAAAGAGCTGCAGAAGATGGTGTCTGCTTCAACCCCATTTCAGGTGGTTTTGCTCTTGCTCTGCTTTTATTTTGTTGCTTTAAATCTACAAATCCTGCCGATGGCCGTAGTTTTCCCCTGGGAGCGTTCATGTCTGCTGCCACG
>NC_043700.1:410576-416213 GCF_006229205.1 Suricata suricatta | reverse complement strand
TATTTCAGTTGGCTTCCCGTGTGCTCTTCACTGGTAGATATGGTGAGAGACTGAGAATAAATACTGTAATCTCGCGTCTAGACCAGAGCTACGGGAGGGACAATGGAGGGGCTGGTGTGGGAGGGGTGCGGTGCTTGGGGTTAAAGAAGGAACAGCAATGCTGTGGACCTTGGAAAAGGTGATGTTTCGTGGGTTTCTGCAACACTGAGCGAGTTACTTTATGTAGTTGACTTTAGCTTTTACCTGGGGGAAAACAGGACAAAAATATGTACTTAAGAGGCATCTATACACGTGCATATACATACTGAATATATTGTATCTGAACGTACCACCCAGTATGCGATATGTATCCTATGTGAATGCACCTATGTGGTACAGTTAGCTTACTGTGTACGTGCCCCATGTGTAAGCACAGGAACGGTCGAGGTAGCTTACTGTGTGTGTGTGTGTGTGTGTGTGTGTGTGTGTGTGTGTGTGGAGACACACTATGTACACGCACACGTATACACATTTACGTCACGTCCTGTCCTGGACCGCAGATCTGTGTGCATGCGGTTCTGGGTCCTGAAGGATGTGCAGGCTGCCGGCACACAGCGTGGCTGGTCCCGTAACCTCTGTACAAGATACCCCACTCGCCTGCCTTTGGGCAAGTCCCTGACTTCGCCTGGCAAAGTAGGGAGCACATGAGGTGGGGAGACAGCTGGGTGGGAGACGAGGCAGGATGAGCGGTGCTGTGGGCAGAGGAGTAGAACGAGAAGTGTGGATTTATGAGGCTGAACCACATCGTACATGGCCTTGGGCACCAGCCCGCCCGGAGCTTGGACCTCGTCCTGGAGCCGACAAGGGCTGTGTTTGCCCAGAACAGGGAGCAGCAGATGGAGCTGATGCTTGGGTAGGAGCAGGTCCGCGGGCTGGCGGCTCCTGGCACGCGGGCTGTGGCGGTGCCGGGACTGCAGCCAGCAGGGCCTGCCAAGCGCTGTCCTGTCAGGGTGTCGCTGGACTTCCTGTGCTTCCCGTCCACCAAGCCGGGGGCCCACCAGCATTTCACTGGTTGACATCCTGGTCCCGGGGAGAGACCCTTACCCATCCCACGTCCGTCCCTAAGGGCGGTGTTTTTATTCTCTCTGGGAAGCCGTGTCCAAGGACTTCCCATGGCAGGCGTCCCTTTGGCAGCCAGCGTCGAGATGCGTCCCGCCGGGGCAGAGCAGGGTCCTCTGTGGGGCTGGTAGTTGTGACGGCCTCCACTGCTGGAGGAGAGGATGGACCCCAAACGGCAGACTCTTCCTGAACCACCCGAACACCACAGGGGGCATGCACTCAGGGGCGTGGGGAGAGACCCGGGGGTCAGGAAGACTGCAGCCACCAGACCCTTCCCGCGGGCCAGCCGGGGTCCTTGAGGAGAAGCTGCCGCCTCTGGGCGTGGATCCTGCCAGTCCCCGGGAGGCCAGAGTGCCAGCAGCTGGCGAAAGCACTGGGCTGCGAACAGGTTTCCAGAGTCTCTGGTTCTAAGTAGTCCTTCCACCAGGGTCGGGGGCGAGAGTCGGGGGAGCCCGGCTGCACAGTGACCCCACTCCAGGGCAGATGAAAGTCCAGGCAGGCTTCCTTTCCTTTCCAACAGGAGGACCCGTGAGCACGTGGGAGCTAGAAATCCATCCGCCGTCTCAGCCGTGGTGCACAGGGGAGCTGGGAGTCTGGTGAAGCTCTGTGGGTGCAGAGCGGTGACTCTGGGGGATGGAGGGGAAGGTGCCGTCACCTGTGAGCGAGGTGCGGACACGCGGGGGCGCGGGGACCGCGGTCCTGGCGGACCAGGTGCGGACGTGCAGGGGTGCGGGGACCGCGGTCCTGGCGGACCAGGTGCGGGGGCGCGGGGACCGCGGTCCTGGCGGACCATCCCTGAGCAGCGCTTCGGGTCCCGGGTGGGCGTGATCTCCTGGCTCCCTCTCCGGCGGCGTCCGGAGGGCTGGCCGTCGGCATCACCCCGAGCGTCACATCAGCCATATCCCAGCCCCACTGTGTGTCTGCGCTCATGGGCGGACACGGGCGCAGGAGGTCACTTCCTAAACCCCCTCAGGTGCGTGGGAGCAAGCGATGTTCAATACGTGGGCTCGAGTCTCGGCTTTGAACACGACACAGAACGCCTCCCCACCACCGCTCCGGTTTGTCTCTCTCTGTTCCCCGTTTTGTGATCCGCAGGCAACTGCCCGTCTCTCCCAGCACGCACATCACCCTCCCAGGTCTGTGCTGGGGCTAAATCTGTCTTTCATGCCTGGAAAACGTCTCCTAGTCTTTGGGTGGCTGATTGCCCCCCATTCCTCAATGTCTACCTGAGGCTTAATCTTGAGAGGTTCAGTGGGACCCCCAATGTCCTGTGAGGTGCGCGCAGCACACGCTGGGCCGTGCTGGGGCGCTCTGTGTGTGTGGCCCCTTTGCCATGGAGCAGGACCCTCCGGGGTGGGGGCAGGTCGCACTGCAGGGCCTGGGGCCAGCTCACCGGTGTCCATGAACCGCTTCCCTCTCGGAGCCTCTCTCCCTTCCCTGAAGGCCCACTCTGCCGGCACACGGCACACGTGTGAGCTGAACGTGACATTGTGTTTTTGTGGGAAAAAGACAGGAAGAAAAGGGAGTCCCTTTTCTCAAAGGGATTGAGAAATGGAATAAATGGTTGGGGAGGGAGGGCGGCAGGGCCGTGCGTCCCCGGTGTGGCGGGACTGCGTACGGCTGCCTGACCCCAGCCCCAGCCCGGGGACCCAGAAGACGGAGCCCCGGCCACCCGGAGCCGGCTGTCAGACGTGAGGACCGCACAGGACCCAGCACGGGCGTGTTTCAGAACGGAGACCCGGGGCCGGCTCCCAAAACAGGAATGGCAGGACTCGGAGCAGGTGGGTCATTTGAGATCAGGGAGGACACGGAAGTGCTGAGATTCTGAACGTGAACAGAAGAGGGTGGACTTCACCGATGGCGCCCCATTTCCTCGGGGGTGGGGGGAGATAAGTTATGAGAAGCTGGGTCTTGGAGAGGAGTGCGCCCACATTCTAAGTGAGCCCCCACCCCTGCACGGCCGGGCGCACACCCAGCAGCCTCTCCCCTTCAGGGCCCAGATGGGCACCGGTGCAGACAACAATCTAAAAAGTGGGAACTGTGGTCAGTGGGCCCGGAGAAGGGCTTTTCCAGGGGTTCTAAACATCCCCAGTGAGCTCTTTGGTTTTCCTACAGGAGAGATGAATGGAAAAGTGCCACCCGCAGTGATACCTCAATAAAGCTGAAAGAGGAGAACAACAGCATAAAGGATCTTTGCATTACAAAAAAAAAGGATTTTACTTCATAACCTAGAGCGCTAAGGGTTAGAAGTGAATCCAAAACTCATTAAAAATTCTGCAACCACGGAGTAAATGACTCTCCTCTCTGCACCGCTGTTCTGAGGACAGGCTCCCGGCCTGGCCGATGTGCGTCCGGGTCAGCCCTTCAGTGCATCGGTTCGGCTCCCGCAGGAGACCCCGCCCCGGAGCCTGCTCCCACGCGGCGGGCTTGTTCTCACGCACCTGACTCGCGGCCCCCGGGCAACCGCAGGGCGGGCAGTGCTGATTTCCTGCCTCAGTAAAGACCTGGGACTTGGCGTATAACCGCGGAGAGACTGCAGAAATTCGAGGGCAGCGGAACGAGCCCAGCGACACGTGCTCGAAGTTCACAGACGCTGTGTCTCGATGACCGTCTCTTAGAAACTAGAAGTCTTTTCTGGGGCGTCTGGGTGCCTGTCACCACCTCAGGGAGGGAAGGGACTGGACCTGCAGCGGATTTCAGCCTCAGCAGAGCGTGTCTCTATGGGGTGCGGCTCCTTCTCCAGAGGCAGAATGAGTCTCTGGTTGAGACCTAGGGAGCATTAAAACATGCATTTCAGACTGTACGCAAATACTGCCTCCCTCACATTCCTAACCGCATTCATTCACGTGACAAAGACTGGCGGCGTGTCCGGTCAGCTCCTAGCGGACACTGCTGAGCCACAGGGTGCTGGCTGTAATGACTTGAGACGGGCAGAATCTCTGTGCCCGTGTGCCTCCCCGTGTAGTTTAGAGACAGAGGCAGAGTGGAATCACGGAGGGCTGCCTGGAGAAGTTGCCTGGAGCCGGCCACAAAGACAAGTGCCAGCAAGGACTGTCACAGTAGATCGCATTTTTAGACATTTTCTGACACCTTTTTTTCCAGTGTCATTTTGTCCAGACCAACCTTTCTCCTGCAGTTGGCATTCTGATTGAAGTTCTTCATCCCTCGTACGTGAGCATGACGCAGGGACAGCACGCGCTCTTCCCTCCCGCGCCTTGTGTGTCTTAATCTGCTCAACATTTCACCCGAAACCACCGGGGGTTTACTCCTGTTTGTTCCGTATTATTGTTGCTCTCATGGGAGAAATGTTTTCCTTTAAATCGTCTCATCTGTTTCATCGTGAGACTTTGGGAAACCTCCCAACAGTGTGTATAGAGCACCTTCATAAACTATCCATTTTTTTCTGAGATCTCTTGGTTTTTCTAGAAAGAAAATCATTTCATCTGAGTAGAGATATTGCACCCTTTTTGTTTATCGGACGAAGTTACCTATTTAGCTGAGATAACATTTACTAGGCTGTTACATAAATGGAATCATATCTACATATCACCAGCAGGCTAACGATGATCCTTACTTTATAACAGATTTTTAAACTGATTTAGAGAAGTCACATCTGTTTGGTTTTCATGAACGTTTTGATCAATTTTGCAAGGTAAACTTCGTCAGCTATCTTCCTACTCTGCATTACAGCGGTAATCTGCCGTATCCTGTTGTTAACTTATGAAAATCATGACGTTTGTCATTTTCCTAATATCGCTTCCCAGATTCCCCGTAGCAGATCGCCATTTTGGTAGCTCTGTCAACTTTATGTATCACCAAATTTCTGTTGCTTCTATTCTGCTTGGAAGTTTCCATCTCCGTCTGTAAGTAAGGCTGGGACACGGGTCTCCTGTGACGTGGTTCTCAGGCGGTGGCTGCGAGGCCTGGGCTGTGCGCTTTCCAGCCTCGGGAAGAACGGCCTCCCTGGACTCAGGCCGCTCATTTCCTATCCCTGGGCCGGCCGAGCCCTGCCTGTCCCCGGGTCGCCGTCGGGGGTCCTGGCCCGACAGGAGGGGAGCGCAGGGCAGCGCCTCCCTTGTGCCGCCTGCCCCGCCGCTTCCCCGGGGTCGCGCCCCCCCCTCCCCCATCGAGGGTCCGGCACCGGCTGGCCGGGCCCCTGCCACCCGGGAGCCCTGCTGTGGCCGCCCCGGCTTCCACCCGGGTTCGGGGACCCCTGGCCCTTCCTCCCCGCCCCTGCCTGCCCGCCTGCCCTCCTCGCCACTCCCCCAGCCCGAGGCCGTTCCTGACCTACCTGATGACACTCGTGGGGGAAGCACTTGTTGACTGCGGGCTGAGCGTGAGCCGGGGTCTCGGCCAGGGACACCCTCGGGCCAGGCTGTGCTGTCCCTAAGGCGGACCGTGCAGGCCAGCAGTGGCCACCTGCCCTGCAACTGTGCCACGTCTGCCCCACAGAGGGGGCGGGGGGTGGGGGCGAGCCGCCGGGCTCCAGCTGCGCTCCTCCGGCCTCCTCTTCCCTCAGCCCGGCCCCTTCCTCAGCCT
>NC_043700.1:403540-410476 GCF_006229205.1 Suricata suricatta | reverse complement strand
CCTCCCACGGCTCGTATTTAGCATGCTTTGTCAAGTAGGAAGTGAGAGCCTTGAGGCCACCTTATGTCCTCCAGGTCGCCATTTCCTTTCGTTGCCTAGAAAGCCGATGGACGGGTGTTCAGTAGGCCCTTGTTGACAAGGTCATCCGTTGACAACCACAAACGGGAGCAAAATTAGAGAAGAGCCTATGGACATGGACTTCCGAAATTCTGAGGCCGAGTCCTGCCGCGATGACTTCCTGACCTCAGGTTCTCCCAAACG
The DNA here is from genome assembly GCF_006229205.1 of Suricata suricatta. Taxonomy (NCBI): domain Eukaryota; kingdom Metazoa; phylum Chordata; class Mammalia; order Carnivora; family Herpestidae; genus Suricata; species Suricata suricatta. Next base: position 410,215 of record NC_043700.1, on the reverse strand, counting down.
CCAGCCAGAGCGCTTAGTGACCCAGTTGTGACCAACCCTGCACAACTGTACCCTGCGCTCAGCCTCACAGCCACCGCCCAGGGTCGACTGCACACCTGCCGCAGCGTTATGCAGGGCGTTCCAGTAATTAACAGTCACGGGGCCTGTTCTCGTGGGACCGCTCACCCCCTTACTAAATTAAGGACTCTTTCAAGCAGAGGCAAGACCAGATCTACCTTTATAAATACACCATGTGGCACGGGGTCAGCCAAACACCCAACAAAAGTTAGTGGAATACACACAAAGCTCACACATCAATATTCATAGCAGCATGGCTCATCAGAGCCAGAAAGGAGACACAGCTCAAATGTCCATCATTCAGTGGATGGACAAATCCAATCAAGAACATTCATACAGTGGAATCGCATTCAGCCATGAAAGGAATGAAGTTCTGATACATATTACAACATGGATGGACCTGGAAAGCATTGTGCTGGGTGAAAGGGGCACAAAATGTGGACCACTAGTCCTGTAGGATTCACGTTAGATGGCATGTCCCAGAGCAGACCAATCTGTGGACACAGAGAGCGCACCAGTGGTTGCCGAGGGCTGGTGGACAGTGGGCGCGGAACAGGAAGTGATGGCTCACGGACACAGGATTTCCCTGTGGGGAAAAAATCATTCTGAACCGAAATCAGGTGGTGGTGATTCTACAGCCCTATAAAACTATCCTAAACTATAAAACTAAAAACTATAAAACTAAAAAACTCATTAAAACGGATGTTTTAAAAGGGTAAACTATATTATATCTCGATAAAGCCATTCAACAAAAGTTAGTGGAAAAAAAGAACAGAAGAGTGAGTGGCCTCAGGCAAGTTTCTGACCATGCTGCATCATTTCTTTCCCTGAGAGTGATAATCTCCACTTTCCAGGAGCTTTGAGAGGAAAAATGAAAGGCTATACATGGCAGCCCTTTGTAAATAAAACACTCAATAGACCCAAACATCCATAATCAATTTTAAAGGAAAGAATTGTGCCCATACATCACAGCCCCCACCTCCTACGCCTCATGCCAGTCCACTAGCAGTCCAGCCTCTTACATGCGGTTCAAGGGACAAGACCAGTTGTCGCAAGGTCTGGTGACCAGGAGAAGCCCACGCCGCCTTCTTCCACACCCACAGGTCAATGTGGTGGTCACCACCATGAGGGGGCTGCAGAAACGCCCAGAAATGGAGTCCCTGAGAGAAGTGACAGAGGAATGTCCACAGCTGGCCAGAATGTCAGGCTCCACGGATGTGGCCCCTCAGAGCCACAAGGAGAGGAGGGCATCCACATACAGGTCAAGCCACCAAGCTCCGGCCTAGGGTATCCACTCCTGATGCTTGCTCCTCCCTTCAGGGGCCGGCTCCTAGAGCCTGGCAGCCTCTGGACGTTAAAATGTGATGCCTTATCTAGTTGACCAAACTGGTCAGCGACCACCAGTCATAAAAGTGACAGTGCTGAATTATAGATGCCATAAATATGCATCTTGGACTGTTCTTCAAACTGAAGAAAAAGGAATTCAAAATTCTGATTCCTTGCTTGTGTAGATACTTTCAAATTCCTACAGCAGTCCTTCTGTATATAATAAAATGCAGAATAGGAACAGAATGAGGGTTGGGTCTGAAGACTGGACTTCACGCCCCTCATAGCTACCCAACAGCTGCAGGATCCAGAGCAAAAGCCGTTACAACACACTGGGTCTCAGAGCCCTTGTCTTTAAAGTAAAGGTCATGGTCATGCAGAGTGGCTAAAAAGAACAACTCAGGAAACAACAGATGTTGGTGAGGATGTGGAGAAATGGGCACCATTCTACACTGTTGGTGGGAATGTAAACTGTTGCAGCTGCTCTGGAAAACAGTGTGGAAGCTCCTCAAAAAACTATGGATAGAACTCCCCTATCTATGACTCAGAAATAGCACTGCTAGGGATTTACCCAAAAGATACAGAAGTGCTGATGCATAGGGGCACATGTACCCCAATGTTCACAGCGGCACTGTCAACAATAGCCAAATCATGGAAAGAGCCTAAATGTCCATCAACTGACGAATGGATCAAGAAGATGTGGTATATATACACAATGGAGTACTATATGGCAACGAGAAAGAAGGAAATCTGGCCATTTGCAGCAACGTGGATGGACCTCGAGGGCGTTATGCTAAGTGAAATAAGTCAGTCAGGGAAAGATGTATGTTTTAAGTCACATGTGGAACATGAGAAACTTAACAGAAGACCATGGAGGGAAGCGAAGAAGAATAAATAAGTTACAGAGAGGGAGGAGGCAAACCATAAGAGACTCTTAAAATACAGAGAACTGAGGGTTGATGGAATGTTGGGGGGAGAGGGGAAAGAGGGTGATGGGCACTGAGGAGGGCACGTGTGGGGACGAGCACTGCGTGTTGTATGTAAGCGATGAGACATGGGAATCTACCCCCAAAACCAAGAGCACACTGTGTACACTGTATGTGAGCCAACTTGACAATAAATTGTATTAAAATACAATACAATGCAATGCAGGTAGTGGTGATTATATGTGAAAGGTGAGCTTTCTGGGGGACAGCGCAGGACAGCTGTGCTGAGATATAGTCACTTAGCATACAGTTCGCCCCATTTAAAATGTACAAGCTGACGGGGCTGGGTGTATTCACAGACGTATGCAACCATGACCATCATCAGTTTTGGGACATTTTCATCACATTCCAAAGAAGCTCCACACCTTTTTGCAGTCAGCTCCTCTCCCACCAAACAACTTCTTCATCGCCTCAACCATGGGCAATGACTCATCTACTTTCTGTGAACATTTGCCCATTCCGGGCATTTAATAGGAACGGAATCCTATAACATGTGGCTTCCGTGTCTGGCTTCTTTCACTGAACGTAAAGGTTTCAAGGTTCATCCACGTTGTAGTTTGTGTCCAAATCTCCTTCCTTGTTATGGCTAAAAACTATTCCATAGTAGGAACAGCACCGTTTGCCAATCCAGTCACCCAGCTGACGGCCATCGGGGTTGTTTCTACACTTTGGCTATTATTAATAACACTGTTTTGAATATTTGCGTCTAAGTCTTGTGTTGACATTATCTTGGGTACACGCCTGTGAGTGGAAGGACGGGCCACATACTAAGTCTGCGTTCAGTCACCTGAGGAACCGCCAGACCGTTTTCCACAGCGGATGCACCATTTTGCATCCCCCTCAGCAGTTTACAAGCGTCCGATTTCTCCACGTCCTTGCCAACACTCGGTGTTGTCCGTCTGTCTTTACTACGGGCGCTGTGGAAGGTGTGACGTGGCATCTCGTGGCTGCACCAGTTCCTGACCATGAATAGCGGCGAGCACCTTTCTGTGCGCTTCTCGGCTGCTGCACATCTACTTCAGAGACGACGTTTGACGCTCGCCTTGGAGGCCTCCATATGTCCTAGACAAACCGTTGATGGAAGATGCGCGAATATTTCCTCCCACTCCGCGGGTTGTCCTTTCACTTTCTAGATGGTGCCCTTTGAAGCACAAATTTGTAAAATACTTGGTAGATTCCATTTATTTGCTTTTCTCGTTGCCAATTAAGCTTTTGGTATAACAGCAAAGACAGCATTGCCAAATCCAAGGTTCGGAAGATTTACCACTGTTTGAATAGTTTCAGTTATTAAATTTTAAAATTTGGTTCGTCAGTGATTTTTGCAAATGGAGCGAAGGAGAGACGTTGCATGGGTACGTCCACGTGTGCCAGCTCCACTTGTGGAAAACACTCTCCTTTTTCCGCCGAATTGTCTTGGTGCCCTTGTTGAAAGGCAAGGGATCGAAATTGCGAGGGTTTATTTCCGGGCTGTTGATTCTGTCCCAATGATTTGTATGTCAGTCCTTCTGCCAGAATTACACTATCTTGTTTACTACAGACTTGCAGTAAGTTCTAAAATCAGAAAGTGAGAGAACTTACAAATTCTTTTTTTTCAAGGCCATTTTGGCTGCTCTGAATCCCTTGAATTTCCAAATGAATTTTAGGATCAGCATGTCAATTTCTGGAAAAAAGTCAGCCAGGATCTCAGTAGGGATTTATTAAACGTGTGGGCCAATTTGGGAAACACTACTGGCTTCACAAATCAGGTCTACTGCTGTGGCCCACGGAGTTAGCGCACCTTTCCTTCCACAACACTCTGGACTCCAAAGGGGCCGTCACAGGACAAATTCTGTGCTAATTTCACTACATTTTGCTCATTGTCAGATTGTTCATGGGAAGTCGACATAAATGCAATTAATTTTTGTATATCGATTTTGTTTCCTGTAACCCTGTGGAAATCAGCCATTATTTCTAATTTTTTTTAGTGGATTATTAATGCAATCTCTCTCTTTCGTATAGGTCTATTCAGATTTTCTATTTCTTACTGAGTCCGTTTTGGTGGTGTGTGCCCAGGAATTCATCTCTTCCTGCTAAGTGATATTTATTGGCTTACGATTGTTTATAGTGCTCTCTTAAAATTCTGAAGTTTTTATTTTTTTAAATTGAGGTGTAATTCAGGTAACGTAAAGTGAACCGGGACAATCCAGTGGCATTTAGCACATTCACAGGCTGTTAACACCACCTCTGTCTGGTTCCAAACATTTTTATCGCATCTATCAGAATGTCCTCACATATTCTGGATGCTACCTGGTAATTCTTTTCCTTTCTGGAGGTTGGCTGTTCTGTCTCTTTATTCACTCCGGATTTTAGTGATTTGAGTTGTCTCTCTTTTCTTTCTTCACCAGTTAGCTAAAAGCTTAAAGTTTTGTTGATCTTTTCAAAGAATAAATTTTTGCTTTCATTGATTTTCTCTATTGTTTTTCTCTTCTCTATTTCATTAGTTTCTGCTCTGTTCTTATACAGGTATTTCAGAGGGTGAAGTGAAACCCTGGATGTAAAGGGGCCTTAAAAAACAAACTCGTGTATAAATATTCATTAATTCACTAACTTCTTACCAGACAATTTGTTATCTGTCTGGCAGGCTGTGTCTTAGGGACTGGGATACGGCAGAGAAGATTCACGCCAGACTATGGTACTCACAACAATACTCAGTTGCACTACCAACATGAAAGAGCTCTGCCGTATTCACCCCTGCACGCTTTCTCCCTGGCCCCAGGGAGATGTTCCGAGAATGCCAGGGAAACGCCAACGGAAGAGTAAAATAATCTGTTGGAGATCAGAAACCCTATTTTAATTATCCTTGTAGTTTAAAAATTTTTTAATGTTTTTTATATTTATTTTTGAGAGACAGAAAGAGACAGTGCAGGCAGGGGAGGATCAGAGAGAGAGAAGGAGACACAGAATCTGAAGCAGGCTCCAGGCTCTGAGCTGGCAGCAGAGAGCCAGACCCAGGGCTCAAACCCCTGAGCCGTGAGGTCATGACCTGAGCTTTGTGAAGTCGGACTTTGAACCGACTGAGCACCCTGAGTGTTTTTAATGACATGGGCTATGCAACTTCCTTCCTATCTCACGTGCTGCTCACCAGAGGTGAGCATACAGTTGGTGCTCAGTATATATTTGCCTATGTTTAGCTGATTTTGTTCTTAGAATTCCAGCAGGCACAGTCCTGCCCCAGTTGGGGAAAACTAAATCAGCATCACAAAACCCTCCAGGATGACAGGAGGGGAAAACTTAACCTTGGGGGTTCCCTTTGCAAAACAATGTCCTTCCTTTTGGAAAATCTTATTGTGGGAACCAGAGAAATCTAAATCTGAGCTGCTGACTTGTATGCAGCGCTCTCTGGTGTTTAAGCCACACCCGATTTTTAATAAAACATATTTTAAAATGGTATTGGCCTTTCAAGAAGACAGTTAATAAACGTTGTTTTAACTTGGATTTCTCTCCTGCTTACAATAAGAAAGAGGAAGCAAAGATCAGCAATTCTGGTCTTACTATTTTTTTTTCAAGCAGCCCTTATTATGCAACAATTTTTTTTAATGCTTTAAACTCTCATTAGTCGTCTGGTAAAGGAAAGAGAAATGTCATCCACCCACTAATTGGTTCGAACTCAGCCTTTTCCTCCCCACCCTCTAGTCACTGCTTAAAAATGCAGACCTATCAGTCCCTTACGTCTCTCTGCACAGTGACAAACAGCACCTTTTGGTTGAAAAACCATATCCTCTTTACCTGGATTTTTCATTACTTTCTGTCAACGAGACAGAGCAGAATTATCCTCTAATTATGTTACTACTGCTTATGTCATACTGGCTACTTTATACCCGATTCAGGGAAACGATGAGCTCTTTGGTGGGGAAGACAGGATGATCCTTGCATGACCTCGAGACAGACTGTGATGGCTGGTGATGGGGAGTTACACACTGCAGTTTACGGAGAGAATTAAATGAAAAAAACGTCGTGGTTGCAGAACAGTTAGGACCAAAGCCTGATTCACTCAAGGAGGGATGTACCTTTCCAGAACGCCAATGCTTCCAGTATGAGGTGAAAACCTGGCTGTTTACAATTATCACTCGTCCTTGGCATAACTGAGACTGTTTTCATGCAATCCTTTAAACTCAAATCTGACAAAGCTCAGCGCCCATTCTGGATCCCCTGCGGACGGACCTAACCCCACGATGCCCACCCCCAACTACTCGTGCTCCTTAAGACCAGAGGAAACGGAGAAGAAACCGCGTTCACAAATGAGAAGGAAATCACCTAGGACGAAGCA
>NC_043700.1:401745-403440 GCF_006229205.1 Suricata suricatta | reverse complement strand
GGCATGGGCTGGGCAGCATGGACGGAGCTGGCCGTGGGCTGCGTGGTGTGGACGGCGCTGGCTGTGGGCTGGACATTGCAGGTAGTGCTGGCCGTGGGCCAGGTGGTGCGGACAGTGCTTGCTGTGGGCTGTGTGTGTGGACGGCGCTGGCCATGGGCTGGGCGGTGTGGATGGCGCTGGAGTGGGCTGAGCAGTACGGTCATGGCCCAGTTAAGCCGTTCCTCGGTTGATAGTCAGGTGACTTGAGCTGTTAATGCTGTCATATTACCACATCACTGTGAAATCATAGAGTTTGTGTCCCTGTCCTGTTAAGTGTGTGGACGGGTGAGTTCCTGTTCATGTGATCTCTGCAGAGTGTCCCCACGCTGTGTGTGTTGAGGGGGTGCTAGCAGTGACAGTGCTGCCCTGCTCAAGTGCGGTCCCCGGGGTCCGACTTGCACCCCACCCCCATCCGGAGTATGGCTTCATGCTCCACCTCTGGTGGCCCCTGTGATGCAGCATTTCTCAGGGATGAGAGCCCCGGGCCCCCCGCAGCTCTGACACTTGGTAGGACAGACGTAAGCTGTGAGGTCTTGGCCCCCATTGGTCGCGGCCTCCGCTGGAGGGAGGCAGGGGAGTATGTAAGGAGCAGCAAATCAGTACGGTTGGCACAGCAGCCCGATGCGGGGTCTTCCACGTCCACCACCATTGCCCACCTCCCTGCTGCCAAACTGGGCCCGCTGTCCCGTCTGTCCACACTATTCAGCCCATGGCCAGTCCACGGCCAGCACCGTCCACACCGCCCAGCCCACTGCCCAGCCCACGGCCAGCATCGTCCACACTGCCCAGTCCACGGCCAGCACCATCCACACTGCCCAGTCCACGGCCAGCACCATCCACACTGCCCAACCCCCGGCCAGCACCATCCACACTGCCCAGCCCATGGCCAGCATTGTCTACACTGCCCAGCCCAGGGCCAGCACTGTCCACACCACCCAACCCACGGCCAGCACTGTCTACACCACCCAGCCCACAGCTGTTAATATGACCATCATCTGCGTTTGCCCTTATTCCCATTTCAAAATAAACAAGATGCAATTACTCTATCTAAGAGAGAGTAATAGATTCTACCCCAAGGGTGTTCCAAAAGTAAATCAGATAATCACGGAGATGCCTTGTCCCCAAACCTGGCACATGATGATCAGTCGCCGAATGCTGGCAGTTTAGTAAGACTGCTCCCTGATTATTAATCTGCATAGATAAGAATCGGCTCACAGGGGGAGACAGTGACAGGAGGAGCCAGCACAGTACGAGCTGAGCCCAAGCGAGGAGAACTGTAGCGAAGCCCACGTAGCCCCGCCCGACGGGGCTCCTGCAGGGCGGCGAGAGCGACCAGGACTTTGCAGGCTCAGCAGGGGCTCTCTGGGTGGGGTGTGGCCCTCTTGGGAAAGCAGTCTGCACAAGTGTCTGGGGAAGAAATGACGCAAGTTCTATTTCTAACGATTTTCAAAATGTCCCATGAAGCAGAATATCATTCCATGCCATCTCTCTCTTTTTTTTTTTAATTTTTTTACTGTTTGTATTTAGTCAGACGCTTAACCGACGGAGCCACCCAGGCGCCCCTCTCTCTCATCTCTTAATGTGCACGGCAGAAATACAGATGGCAGCAAAACGGTAGAAAAATGTACTTAGTCGTCTTCAATACCTGAGAAACAC
>NC_043700.1:390211-401645 GCF_006229205.1 Suricata suricatta | reverse complement strand
TTCCACAACCTAGAAATACAGAGACAAATACATCTGTCACATTGTTCGAGTGACTTTTCTAATAAATGTTTTTGAAGTTTTAATATGACATATACATCAATTATGAGCGTTACCTCTGTTTTAAATGTTTCTTTATGACACGAGATTATCTCAAGAGTTCTATGGGGAAGGAGTGCGTTTAAGACTCGCTTTGATGATTGGCATTCCAGTGTAATTTGGTGTAATGGGATTTAATTTGTTTGTAGATAAACTTACCTAAAGGGACCAACATAAGAACAGAAACCTCATAGCTTATATAAACAACGGAAAATTAATTAACGTGGAAGCTCTAATTAGTTTATCCAATTTGCTAGCAGAGCTCTGGGCTCCGAGGTACCGAGGAGAGGAGGAGAGGCTCTGTGCTGCGAGGTGGGGGGAGGGGCAGGGGCAGAGGGGAGGCCTGGGGGGCGAGGGGAGGGGCCCTGAAGCTGCCGTCTGCTCAGACTGGAGGAGGTACTGGAGCCCAGGTGACGTGGCCAGCTAGGGGCATGGCCCTGACCTTGTAGCGGGGACCTTGCCACCTGCGTCACCTGTCTCACAGCCACCCGGTGGGGACGGGCCTGTGTGGCTGACAGCACTTGTAGACTAGAGAGTATTCCTCTCTCTGGAATGCCTCCTCATCCTGTTTCCTCTTAAAAGTTGCTCCAGGTCAGCTCCGCAGACTCCCACTTAGAGAGGGAGGTCCTGGTTTCCAGGGCTTATGCACCTTTCGTCGGGAGCACTGACCACAGGTAGCATGCAATATTTATCCTTGGGACCCCCTGATTCATACATGCCTCCCTTACTTGAATGTACGCCCTGGGTGCGGCTGGGAAAAGCCTGGAATGCTTGAGTGAGTGAGCGAGTGAATGAATGAAAATCTCCCCTGCGGGTTCAATGTCATCTCAGGCAAACTCCAGTCTTCCTAACGCTATTTTCCACTTTCTGTTCCTGTATTTTATTTTGCGTGCATCTTCCTGTCTCCACGGACAGGGGCTCCTCGCGCTCAGGGCCTCTGTGTGGGACCTGCCCCATGGTGGGCTCTCACAATCTTCGCTAAATGAAGAGGGAGTGACCGGTGAGTGGGGAGCAGATGGGAGCCTCCAAACCCTAACACAACATGCACTCTGCGCTGAGGGTCCCCAAAGCGGAACCCATTCCCTGGCAGAGCTTTTGTAGGGAGGAAATGGGGTTCTGTCAGCCTTCAGCAGCTGTATATTTTACCAAAGCTGCAGTGTATCCCTTCCACAAACACCCAGAAACCCACATCCTTGTGAACCACAGCCGAGCTGCCCGGGACTCTGCATGGAGTCATGGGGTGTAGGGGACTGGATGGTGGGGCACAAGGAGACCTGGCTGGGAGCCCTGGCTTTGGGGCAGAGCAGACTGGGCACTGGCTAGACACGTGCCTTGAGGAAGTTCAAGTCTTGGACCTTGAGAAGAGGAACACAGTCTACAAGGAAGACCCAGAGGCACCCGTGTGTCTCAGAGGGAGCCCCCCAGGCCCCATCCGGCGAGGCGGCCTGTGTGCACGCCCAGTGCGTGCTGGATGAGGAGCTGACGCACATGTCCTAGCTTCTTCTCTTCTTCCCTCCAGCCCTTTCCTCTGCTGGTGAGTCTGGTGTCAAGAGCTGCTCATTCCCATCTTCCGGTTGCCTTTCCTGATGACCATGAAATCAGTTATTTTCCACTTTCCTTGCGTTCATCTGAGAAGTAGGGTAACTGATTGCTTTAGATTTTCCTTGTTTGGCCCTGCTATTTTCCTAAGTGGGATTAAAAAAAAAATCAATCCAGGCATTATTTCCTCATATTCCACGGTGTACGTGTGTGGAGCCTTCCACCCCGCGACCACTGATTTGCTCGTGTCTCCACGAGCCCTCAACCGTCACCGTCTTACCTCGCGCTTTCTCTCAGTGACTCCGCCACCTGCTACCAGAGAGGGTTCCTGAAACCCGAGTGTATTTCCTGAACAGCCTTGCTTAAAACCCCGAAACAGGTGCCTTGTCCCCGAGGGTGGAGCCCCGCCCCTCAGGACTTACTGTTTTCCAAGCAAATTAGACAAGCTGACTAAACCCCTAGAATATGACCCGGCCTGCCCTTCCTGGCCCAAGCCCTGCCTCGGATGCAGCCAGCCATCTTTAGGCTTGTCTATGTGCTAGAGATTCGCTCTCGTTTCGGAGGACATGACGCAGGTACAGGGTAGATTCATCCGTGCACATGTGTCTCTCTTCTGCACAGCTAACTTGGTACAGCAGTTCGCAGCCAGTGCTGGGCACTCTAGCCAGAGCCAAATAATCACCATACAAATGCTGCCTCATAGACAGTTTTCCCTCAGCGTTGCGTAATGTGGGCTGTAGATGTGCACAAAAGGCGGTGGGGATATATATCTATATATAGATCGATGGATCTATCTACCTATCTATCTATATCTTCTCCTGGGGGAGAAAGACAACTCTAATGAGACCCAAGTAATAAAAAAAGAGATGCGAAGAAGCGTAGAGGAGGAGCCATGTAATTCATTGCAGACCAGTCACAGCTGGCGTCCTGAAAGCACTGACATGTACAGTAAATCTTAGAGAATGAATAGGATTCCAACAAATGGTGCTGAATATCCTCACACAAAAGAATAGGGTTGGGCCCCTACCTCACACCATATGCAAAAATCGAAGTAAAATGCATCAAAGATTTCAATATAAGAGACAAAATTATACAATAAAATGAGCACAAACCTTTGAGCTTCTAGATTAAGTGAGGGTGAGCATCTGACTCTCGGTCTCTGCACACGTCATGATCTCAGCGTCGTGGGACTGAGCCTCTCCTCAGGCTCTGTGTTGACCTTGGAGCCTGCCTACGATGCCCCCTCTCCCCCTCCACACCCCCCCACTCATGTGCACCTGTGCGTACTCTCTCTCTCTAAAAAATAATAAATAAATAAAAATTTTAAAAAGATTGAGTAATGGTTTCGTAGGGCACCAAAAGCACAATCAATAAAATGACTAGTTGAACTTTATTAAAATTTAAAATGTTTCAGAAGTCCCCATCAAGAAAGCGAAAAGAAAACCCATAGAATAAGGAAAATGTTTGCAAATCATATAATATATACAACTGAGTAATAAAAAGCCAAACCAATAAAGAATGAACAAAGGACTTTGGATAGACATTTCTCCAAAGAAGGCATACAGATGGTCCATAAGTACACGGAAAGCTGTACAAGATCACTGTATATCAGAGAAATGCAAATAAAAGCCACATTGGGATACCACTTCACGCCCATTAGGATGGCTGTCATCAGAAATAGGCAATAATAAGCGTTGGCAAGACTATGGAGAAATTGGAACCCTTACACCCTAGTGTTGGTTGGGAATGTAAAATGGTGTAGCCACTTGGGAAAACAGGTTAGTGTTTCTTGAAAATACTAAGTGTAAAGTTTCTGTATGACCAGGAATTCCATTCCTTGGTGTATATCCAAGAGAAGTGAAATATATGTCCACTCAAAAGCTGGCACATGAATATTTAGAGAGGCATTATTCATAATAGTCAAAACATGCAAACAACCCAAGTACCCAAAAACCAAAAAATGGGTAAATGATGAATATACATACAATGGAACATTATTTAATGATGAAAAGGAAGTATGACACATGCTATATAGCAGAATAAACCTTGAAAACATCTTGCTAGGGGAAACTGGTCACATATTACAAGCACATAGGATTCCAGTCACGTAAATTGTCCAGAATGGGCAAATATATACCAACATTAGCAGAGTGGTTCCAGGAGCAGGGAAGATGAGACCGGAGGTTGGCTGGTAAAGGGTAGAGGGTGGAAGTGTTCTCAGACTGATGGTGGCAATGGTTGCACGTCTCTGTGAATATGCTGAAAGCCATTGAATTGTACACTTTAAATGGGTGAATTGTGTGGTATGTAAGTGATATCTGAAAAAGCTGTTATTTTTTATTTTTATTTTTTAAGTTTATTTATTTATTTTGAGAGAGAGACAGAGCAAACAGGGAAATGGGGAAAAAGGGAGAGTGAGAATCCTAAGCAGGCTTCACACCGTCATCACGAATCCTGATGCTGGGCTCGAACTCATGAACCATGAGCTTAGACCTGAACTGAAGCCAAGAGTCAGACACTTAACTGACTGAGCCACCCAGGTACCCCCAGAGCTGTTATTTCTAAAAATCACTAAGGAAAAAGGAGGGGTAGTCATTTGTCAGGCAAAGAGGGACACACTCATGAATGATGCAGTGTGCAAAGACTCAGGGCTGCACAACCATCTGGCTTGATCTGAGAGGGCTGTGTGGTCTTGGCTGGGTCTAGTGTAACCTAGCGGAGGGTGGAGAGGGGCCTTCTGTCCCTCACTGAGACATGAAGACTGATACAATTTAGGAAATCGATCTCCTGACAGGACCAGAGCAGGGGAGTAACGACACTCCCACATTAAAATTTTGTGTTGAATATTTTTCCTGTTGTGTAGTATCAGTGACTGCCTTTCAACTCAAATGAACACATTTGTTTCCATAAATACAGCAAATGTGTTATGAATAGGGTCCCTGTATGTGTCTTCTAAACACTTTGTAAATCATCCTGTTACGTTTGGTCACTTTAATGTTCAGGATGTGTGTAATTGACCCAAATAAAAATAATACTTTTTTAAAAACTTAAGTTTATTTATTTTGAGAAAGTGGGAACAAGGAAGGAGCAGAGAGAGGGAGAGAGAGAATCCCAAGCATGCTCTGCACTGTCAGCACAAAGCCCAATGTTGGGCTTGAACTCACGAAATCGTGAGATCATGACCTGAGCTGAAACCAAGAGTTGGATGCTTAACCAGCTGAGCCCCCCAAGCATCCCAAAATTGATAAATTAAGGAGAGAAATCATCCTAAATCTAGAAGAGTTCTAGAAGCTGTCAGCCAAATCTGGAGCTGTATAAATGAGTTTCCCACTGATAACAGTTCCGCTCAGGACCGCGAGAAGCTGAGTTGATGCTTTTGGCTCTGTTACTGTTGTTCAGGTTCTCATCCCTCAGTGCCCCCCATGCCTTTCTACCAACACGACTTGTCCATGGCTGCCCAAATCGTGATGAACTTTGTAGCCACGTTTCACCGAGCTGACCCTCTGAATTCAGGGGTTACCGCTGTTATTTTACACAGGGTTTCATCATGAAGTATGAATTTAGGACTCCATATTGTAGATCACATTCAGACTTGGAGACAAAGCTTCCATTGCAACTATGTTTGGCTACAACTCAAGGTAATACTTCATACAGTCTGAACCATCACAAGGACTTACTCTCTTTGAAAAATAAATTTAAGATAAATTCAAAAACATTTGTAAAGCCCCTATACTTAGGTAGGTTTAACTGCCTTTCAACTTCATCCACTGCCTACAAGTGACACAAATGGAAAGGAAATAGGTTATGATGGGTCAAAAAACAGAAAATCCAACTTCAAGGAAAATTAAAGTATGACAGCCACCACGTAGTGACTATTGTTTCAGATTTTACAGTGGAGTTATTTCTGTCGGCAGTATGAGTAATGATCCCAGACATGTCAAATAAGTAATAGCCTCTGTCCATGGTACTAAATAACGCCTTGCTTATCAACTCTCGTGAATCCTGCTATGATAAATGAATACCTTGGCACGAACAAAGAAAGAGGCTTAAAAATAAGTGATATTTTGCTGACACTTTTTGAACAAACCAAGGACAAACCGATGCCAGGGAAAGGATATTTGATACAAAAGGCTCTAGTGGAAATATTTATGACTCATGGAAGTGAAAGTTAGCCCTGAAGCTACCCAGGGGGCTTTGATAAGGCTCCTGTCATCCTAGTATTGCAGACTGTGTGGTATTTTCCTCATTTCATATGGATTTACATTAACTTGACAATAATGAATTAGGTCAAGTATTCTGAGAGTAATACTTTTTCTCTGTGATTATCAGAAATGTATATGGAATACGGCTGAACACATATTTCTAAAAACGTGAGCACCTGTGGATGTGGCATCCCACATTGGACGGAGACACACAGCCCCCACTTTCATACTCCTGTGTATGAGTCTCTCTCTGTATTTGTGCTGATGTGTGTGTAACGCATATAAATAGAAGCATGCATATGATTATATAGGTTTTTATGTATTTACATTTGTGCTTGGATATTTATACTGCTCTCTATATGTGTATCCATGCATGTATTTGTATATTTATGATGAGATCCCTATGGAAATAATAGGCAAATGACTATTTGTAGTTGTATGGCACAAAATATGGGAGGGATGTCGAGACTCTAATGTTGGATTGGAATTAATTACAGTACAATGTAAATCGTAGGGGGACTTCCTTGTCAGACGGGGAATTGAGCCTTTGTGTTCAAAGACTGCTCTGATGCTGAAACCTATCTGGGTATAAGTTCTGGGGTGACCCAGCTTGGCCTCTGGACACCCCCAGTTAGGAGTGGGGAGAAGACCACCTCAGCCACAGATTCACATGTAAAGAACCTCATGATCCCAAAGGAAGAAGCAGAAACTGGTTCCGTGGGGGGCACTGGTGACAACCGTGAGCCAGGGCTGGGTCCTGCCAGGCCAGTCCTCGGGGTGGGGGCAGAGTTCCCGGCAGAGACGCCAGGGCGGTCAGCATGGCACATTTGGGTTCTGGGCTGTCATGTGTTGGCCAGACGGAGTGGTGCCGCCCCACCCGGTCCTGGATCTCGTCACACATGGCAGCTGGCCCACCGCCATGTTTGTTCCAGTGGCTCCCGCCCTCCTACTCCACCTCATGCCTGTGCCTGGCACATCACAGGTGCTGGTGTCCTGCCAGAGACGCTGCACAGTGCCCCACCTTACTGCTGGCTGGTGGATCCTGGTACGTATCACTACGTACGTTTTATGCATTTTGGCGATGAAACTCCTCATGGTGATAAGAGTCCTGAGTGTTGTGATTTATTTAACACACATTCATGGAGTGTTTGTCGTGTGGCAGGAACTGTTTTAGATCTGGTGATAGAGAGAGGAACACAGGAAACAGGAAGCAGGCACTCGTGTTCGTATTCTGTTGGGTGGGAAAGATGACTGTCAAGTTTTTAACTAGATGCACTAGTAAGTAAAGACTTTGAAGCTGAACACGAGGTAGGGCAGCGGGTAGAGAACAACGGCAGAGGAGGCTGTTGAGGAGGAATTTCTCATAGCAGAGGATGCGGCCCCGTGGTAAGGTCTGGAGGAAGAACATTCTGGAGAGAGAACAGCAGGTGCAAGTCCTCTTGGCCACCAGTGCCTTGAGGACAGAGGCTGGTAGCCGGTGCCACCGTCAGAAGGAGCAGGATCAGAGCCTCTCAGGCACTGGGAGAACTTTGGCTGCTTTCTTAAGGGCGAGGGGACCCAAGACCCAGCAGAGGGCTCTCATGAGTGCAGCGTGGTCTGACTCACACCATGGAGTCACCACCCTGGACACCGGGCCGGACCTGGGCGCACCTGCGAGGCTCACCGTGGTGGAGGGGATGGCGGATGGCTCTGGTAGTGGTGTTGGCAGTTAGACTGGAGGCAGGCAGTGGTCTCATGGTGAATTTTGGAGTCACAATTTGAGAGAACTGATGATTAATTGGATGTAGGAGGAAAAGGAAATGGTCAAAAACTACACCTGTATTTTAGCCTTGATGAACTCTGTGGGCCATGATGAGATAGTGAGGTCTTGAGATACTGAGCACGAGGGACCCAAACACACTGTCCAGGCTGAGTGAAAACCTGTGCATCCAGAAGGTTTTTAGGGCGATGGCTCCACTGTGTAGGATCCTGTATAGGTGGATACAAGACCTGGGGTGTCTGTTCAAGCCCACAGCACGCACGACACCAAGAGGGACTCTGGTGTAGACCACGGAGTCTGGGGGATGACGTGGCCCTGTGGGCTCCTCAGTGTAACAAATACACCGTCTGGTGAGGGTGCTGGAGCAGGGGAGGCTGTGTGGGTGGTGCAGGCGGGGATTTGAGGGATGTCTCTGCACCTTTCATTCAGTTGGGCTGTGAAACTACAGCGGGCTCTAAAAAGTAAACTCTACACAAAATAAAGCGAAGCGAAACCAACAACCAGTCCGTCTGTCCTCACGTGTTGCAGATTTAATTGGCAGGATTTAGGTGGTTCTCGCCGTTTGCGCTTGTGCAACAGGAGGACCCGCATGGCATCAGCAGGCAGGAAGTCACTCGTGCGTCACACTGTCTGTGGAAGAATCAGACCCACGTTGACGGCTCACTTCAGTGGCTGTCTTGGTTTGCGATGCTGTAGCAAGTCCTGCACGCCGGGGGCCCATCGACCTCAGAGACGTGTTTTCCCACAGTTCCAGAGGCTGGGGGTCTGGGGCCAGGTGCCAACGAGGTCAGGCCTGGTGAGGCCCGCTTCCGGGGTGACCTCACGTGAAGGAGGGGGGGAGCCCGGGGGTCCCTTGGCTAAGAGCCCTGATCCCATCATGGGGGCTCCACTCTCAGGACCGCATCACCTCCCAAAGGGCCCCCCTTCTGACACCGGCACCTTGGAGGTCAGATTTCAGCATATGAAGTTAGGGGGTGGAGGGACACGGACATTCAGTCCATTGCACATATGACCCAGCACCCCTGCTTTTGAGAAGATGCCCAGGACCAATGAAACCAAGGGCTCAGACACTGGTACACTGTGTTCACAGCAGCATTACTCACAGTAGCCAGAAAGTGGAAGCGATTCAGGCGTCCGCGGATGGGCGAGTGGACAGACAGATAGTGGCCTGCCTCTGCAGTGGAGTGTTAGTCAGCCTTACATAGGAAGCTCACCCACAGGCTACACGTGGACCAGTGGAGAAGACATTGTGCTCAGTGCGCTGAGCTTGGGGGCTAGGATCTCAGCATGTGAATTCAGGAGCACAGGCCCTCCATGCCCTGTGAGGAGCCCTGGAGATCCAAAGGGACAGCCCACCGGGAGCCGTGGCCTGCCGGGCAAGAGTGAGGGCTCCAGCCCTGGGACATGGCGCTGTACATGGTCTGGTGGGCATGGGTGAATATGGGGGGAGGGGACACCAGGCTGCTCAGGCCCATCCTGTGGGAGGAAGGGGGCGTCTCTGCTGGAGCGGTGGGTCTCTGCTGCTGGTGCCGGGCCTGGGGTCTGCGGATCTGGGCATAAGGAAGTGGCAGTTAGGCCTGAATTTGAGGAGCTCCCCGAAGGAGGCCACGGAAGATGAGGTGCCTGTGAGCCAAGAGCACGACCCTGAGGGCATTAGCTTTAGGAGAGCCATCCGTTGTGTAGGCTCTGATGTCAAGGGCACTGTTCTGGGGCTGGTCCTTGGAAACCAGAAGTTAGGGTCAACACAAGCTTCCTTCATGCCGTTGTGGGGACAGTGGCTGAATTAGCGGGGAGACCCGTGTGTGCACATTTTGTTGACGGCGAGAACGGAAACGTCAAGAGCGCGTCACGTTCAGCATTCATGGGTGCCGTGGATGTAATTCAGGAGCAGTGCGCACAAATACACTGAAATACACTGCTGGTCCTGTCCGTTAACTTGCCTGCGCGGTTGGTCCTTGGCTTCGTTTCTTCAGGCCTCCCTTTCTTGACTGAGTGAAAGCAATAGTAATGCTGATTGTTTACATAGAATTGTCACGGGAGTTAATAAGATTGTGGTCATGAGGAGCTTTGAACTTCATAGATGAGAATGGCACAGAACGCAGTGACCCATCGATTATCCGCGGATGAGCCATTTACTTTACGGCTCGGTCTCCGCCCTGCGCACCTCTGCTGGGCGGGCGCTCGCATCCCAGTGAGTGGTGTCAGGGCCGGTTTCTGCTCAGAGATCCCAACCGACCATTTAACTCTCCTAAGTCAAGCTTACTCTGAAGGTGAATCAGCTCCCCAGAAACAAGCCAGAGTCAAACATGACATTTAGGGATGTGAAGGTTGGAAGGGGGAGGGGCGGAGACGTGCACTCACAGGTGACTGTGGTCGGGCCAAGTGCCTGCCGCTCCCACAGATGTGGACGGGCCCGTGCTCCACACAGGCCGTGTCCTGTTGGGGTCACAACTGTGTCCTCAGGGAGAGGGGACGGAGGGAGGGAGGTGTCCTTGGAGGTGTGTGAGCATCCCACGTCAGCACTGATCTTGAAGTTGTGCTTGTGAGTCCTGAGGGATCCTGAGTGGAGAGAGGTCCATGACCAGCAGACAAAGGCTCCTAGGCATCCGTCCGTGGACTTTGTATTCTGTTGCCTATGGCCCATTGCTTTATTAAAGCTACTTGATTTCGGGGTTTGGCTTCACATTTTAAAATTCTGTATAATAAAATCTCGTTGGAATTCTGTGGACATGCGCTTATTTGAGTGAGTGAATGGTCCTGCTCCCGAGTCGCCACTGGGCAGCGGGGCGCACGTGCAGCCGCTTGCGGCCCAAGCACTTGGCTTCTCATGCGGTTTCTTCTCGTGTTTCTCAGGTATTGAAGACGACTAAGTACATTTTTCTACCGTTTTGCTGCCATCTGTATTTCTGCCGTGCACATTAAGAGATGAGAGAGAGGGGCGCCTGGGTGGCTCCGTCGGTTAAGCGTCTGACTAAATACAAACAGTAAAAAAATTTAATAAAAAAGAGAGATGGCATGGAATGATATTCTGCTTCATGGGACATTTTGAAAATCGTTAGAAATAGAACTTGCGTCATTTCTTCCCCAGACACTTGTGCAGACTGCTTTCCCAAGAGGGCCACACCCCACCCAGAGAGCCCCTGCTGAGCCTGCAAAGTCCTGGTCGCTCTTGCCGCCCTGCAGGAGCCCGGTCGGGCGGGGCTACGTGGGCGTTGCTACAGTTCTCGCTCGGGCTCAGCTCCTACTCTGCTGGCTCCTCCTGTCACTGTCTCCCCCTGTGAGCCGATTCTTATCTATGCAGATTAATAATCAGGGAGCAGTCTTACTAAACTGCCAGCATTCGGCGACTGATCATCATGTGCCAGGTTTGGGGACAAGGCATCTCCGTGATTATCTGATTTACTTTTGGAACACCCTTGGGGTAGAATCTATTGCTCTCTCTTAGATAGAGTAATTGCATCTTGTTTATTTTGAAATGGGAATGAGGGCAAATGCAGATGATGGTCATATTAACAGCTGTGGGCTGGGTGGTGTAGACAGTGCTGGCCGTGGGCTGGGTGGTGTGGACAGTGCTGGTCCTGGGCTGGGCAGTGTAGACAATGCTGGCCATGGGCTGGGCAGTGTGGATGGTGCTGGCCGTGGGCTGGGTGCTGTGGATGGTGCTGGCCGGGGATTGGGCAGTGTGGATGGTGCTGGCCGTGGACTGGGCAGTGTGGACGGTGCTGGCCGTGGGCTGGGCGATATGGATGGTGCTGGCCGGGGATTGGGCAGTGTGGACGGTGCTGGCCGTGGGCTGGGCGATATGGATGGTGCTGGCCGGGGATTGGGCAGTGTGGAC
>NC_043700.1:378288-390111 GCF_006229205.1 Suricata suricatta | reverse complement strand
AGAGGGGGTTAGGCTTCCACAGTTCGCGTTCTGGAGTTTGGGGAATACACCGATCCTTACAGGGCTGCGTCTGGTTCAGGTGGAGATTATGGGCCCATAAAACCATCAGGCAGATTTCTCTGTCTTATGTCAATTAGCATAAATTAGTGTAGTCTTCTCCTAATTTAAATGAGGCTCTGTACTAATGATGATGAATTCACAGTGTATCAGGTTTAATTCCCTTCTACATTGTGACTCTGGTTTTCGTGGTGTTCCTGGGGGAAGGCAGGCGCGTGTAGACCACGTGCGGCTCCTTCCCGCCTGCGCTGGGGAAACACGCTCAGCAAGCAGCTCACCTTTCTGTGAAACGTCCCCAGCGCATCTCCGGCAGAAAAAATGGTTGTAACGTGTATGTTCACTGTGCTTTGCATGATTCCTGGTGGAGTCCCCAGTGCTGGGCAGGCCTGCGGTCCTCGGGTTTCCGGAGTCTGGTGCTTGGGAGGAAATGTCATTATAATTAGGTCAACAGGCCGCTGTTAACACGGGTCACTGGGCTCAGCTTCCATTGTCATCTCGGAACATCTTCCTGATAGTGAAGATGCTGATGTCTGTGGTCCATGGAAGCTGGGGAGCAGCACTTTGACCCCGCCCCGTCCATGCACAGGCTGGCCGGCTCCCTCACACGGACACCTACCCGTGAGACTCGCCGCGTGGAGCTCCTGGTGCTCCCCGGAGCACCAGTCGTCAGTGTGGCGGTGCCCCCCTGGGACGCACTCGCCGCAGACAACGGGAAAGGCTCGTGACGGAGCTTTACAGGAAGAGGAGTCCCAATGTGCAAGAGTGACAAGTTAGTTACATTGTCTCCTGGGCTTAGAGCACAGAGAATGATCGTTTCTTATCTATGACCTTGCCGGAAATAATTTTTTTTAAGAATAAGGCCTAGATACATTCATAATGAACTCCAAAATGGCATGTGCTTAAGCCTTGGACTCGGAGAAGTTAATGTTGTTGGTGGTCGAACTAACACGCTTCCCTGGGCACCTGGGGATGTTTGACCCACAGAGTTTGAATTCACCGGAGGCATCAGTTACTGTGTTCCCATCATTGGCGTGTGGTTTGCTGACGTGAGAAATCCTGCATTCCGGGGTCAGCTGTGGTGCGATTCAGGTCAGCACCTCTCGATGAGCGGAATGCCCGCGTCTGACGGATCTCCTGCTAGAGCAGCCTGGTGTTGGGCTCTGGTCCCTCTGGTGGGAGGCAGGGTGGACGGCAGTCTGGGCCACGACTGGGCCGGGAGGTGAACCCAGTTCTCCTACACAAGAGGCCCTGAACTCACAGCCCCACGATGCCCACGTCCCTGCTCCCCTTCCCCAGCTCCTTGGTCTGTTGAGAGACCCGAGCTGCTACCTCTTTCTCCCCTGTGGACACACATGCCTCCCAGAGGTCCCAGGAGAAGTTCCATTTCTGTCTATCCTGTCCCCAGGAGGAGAGTCGGGGCTTCTGTGTCATCGTGTGGCCCCAGACGGGCCCCATACTGCAGGCAGCTCACCCACAAGGCCACCATGAGGGGTCTCCCCCATTTCCTAGCGTGTGCTCAGTGTCTCCTTCGCGGTGCGCCACGCCACAGAGAAGGCGGACAGTGCTGTGCCTGGGGTGGAGGGGCCTGGCCTTGGAGATTTGAGTGACGCTGCTGGGGTGTCACTGGGCACCCGGTGCGAGGTCCCCACTGACTGTTTCCTGTGGATCCCTGGTCAGGGGTGCTGTGAATTCATTGCTCACCTCTGCATCGATCGCGGCGTCCGCTCCCATGGCTGCAGGGGTGCAGCCTCGGTGCGGGGCCAGCCGCCCCAGCTCCCGACCCTGGGCCTCAGTCCTCTGCTCATGTCTGTGTGCTGCCCAGACCGTGCTCTGGCATGGCGTCTGGGGAGCCAGGCCCCTGCGCCCGGTCGGGGCCTCTCCCCTGAACATTTTGGCTCCCCATTTTCTGGACTCCCTCGCAGTCCAGCTCTGGGCTCCACTGGTGCATCAGCAGGGCCATGTGGTCGACCCGAGGCCAGATCACACACGGGCGTTGTGATCTTGTCTCCTGGGAAGGGAGGGGTCCATGCAAAGATTTGCCACCCCTGATATGGAGGGCCCTGTCTCCGTGCAGTCAAAGGAATTCAGAGTCGAGCTTAATTTTCTTTAATGTTTGTGTATTTTTGAGAGAGAGTGCATGAGCAGGGGAGGGCAGAGAGAGAGGGAGACACAGAATCCGAAGCAGCTCCAGGCTCCAAGCTGTCAGCACTGAGTCCGACGCGGGGCTTGAACCCTTGAGCTGTGAGATCATGACCTGAGCTGATTCAAATGCTTAACCGACTGAGCCCCCAGGTGCCTGAGTCAAGTTTATTTTAAAGGACAGTCTGATACCTACGCACCCATCAGACCCCTCTCCCTCATCCACCTCCACCCATTGCACATGCACTTGCTGAAAAGGGCCCGAGTTTGGACACACTGGCTCCCTCACCTGTCCCCTCCCAGCCTGTCCTGGCCACCAAGGTGGTCCTGAACACACTGATGAGCACGCCGCCACTCCCCACCTCACAACCACTCCAGGCTCCTGGTGTTACACGAAAAAAACCAACTCTCCACTCCATTTATGACTTTGACTTCCCTTCCCAAACCATCAGCAGCGTCTCCTCCCCCCTCATCTGACACTGACGCCCGCCAGCCCTGTCCTGTCCTGCAGACACTTGTCACTGGTCGCTGGCCTGTCCTCCGACTTGGATGCTCTTGTGCTGTATTTCTCTCTACTGAAAATCCTACATGTCCTTCACGACTCAGCCCAGACGCCGTCTCTTCCACGAGCCCTTTGCTGCTCCTTAGGGCTGGAGCGCAAGGAGGCCACGCTCCCCCGAGTGCCTGGTGCCTGACGGGCTGCGTGAATGCATTTGTCACTCAACCCTCCTGTCCGGCGCCCCCATTCTGGAGCCGCAGGGCTGAGTCGCCTGCCCAGAGCTACTCAGGAAGGT
Organism: Suricata suricatta; assembly: GCF_006229205.1. NCBI lineage: Eukaryota > Metazoa > Chordata > Mammalia > Carnivora > Herpestidae > Suricata > Suricata suricatta. The sequence goes on along the minus strand of NC_043700.1, from coordinate 387,121 downwards.
GGGCTGTCTCCTGGCGCCAAAGCCGGACCTCTTTCCTCCAAAAGACAAATACCTTGGAACCATTTGCACTTATACTTACTGTGTCATGTTTGTCACTGTAATTTCCCTGTGGGACCGTGACTGCCGTGACCCCCAGGCGTCTTGGCGTGCTCAGCAGAGCCTGACACAAGCAGGGGCCTGCTCTGTGAGGCCATCCGTGAGGATAGGCGTAGCGTTTTTACTGAAATACGGTGTCGTAATTGTGCCTGGAAGCAGATATAACAGAATTGCAATCAAAGTCAAGGTTTGGATGTTAAATTAGGTGATGAAACATAACATTTATTTCAGCTGAGTGATCTGTGTTGAGTCACACAGTCATGAAAACATGTTTAACGTGTGCGTGTGCACGTGACAGAGAGATCGGCATTTTACTAAGATGCAATATATGAAGGACTTGTGAAGGTAGTTTCTCCGAAATGGAGCTTGCTCGGGGGCGGGGCCCGTGTGGGCCACGGGCGCAGCGGCGGCCGCCATGTCTGGGAGGCAGGAGGACGCAGCCCGACCCGCCGGGCCCCCAGGGCTCCCAGGGCGGTTCTGGGGTCGCTCCATCCTTAAACCTGTGGCCGCGAGCTGGAGACCCCTTAGTAACGGCTTCTCTCTCTCTCTTCTGTTCGCAGAGTCCCAGTGCACCCTCTGCGGGGAGCCGGAAGGTGAGTGCCCTCCTCCCTCGACCCCTGCCTCCCGCGAGGAGGCTCGCCCCAGCGCGCGGCACAGATTGGAAGCGTTCTTCACGGTGTTTGATGGAAAATGGGTAAAATCACCTGTGTGGTGTACGGATGAGGGGAGGAGGAGGTCATCCCTCCAGGAAAAGGGAATCACCCCCAAATTACAGGGTCTTTCCTTTCTGTTTGGGGTCTAGACATTTTCATCAGGTTCTGCCAGGTAGTAAATGCCAACATTAGAAACATGTATTTCCTGGCTTTAACTATCCCAGCAGAAGTGCTGATGAGCCTCATACGACATAAGACCTCGGAAAAGCATTCCTTATTATTAACGACTGAGTCTGAGAGACACAGTGTGAACATTGGTGGTGATCAGTGATATTAAACAATGGGCGATAATTTGAATGTTCTGTGTCTAAGATACTTTTCAAAGTAGAGCTCCTGACTCTACATTTAACTATGTTTCAGAATAGAAAGCCACGATCTGTCACACTTTCCAGTGTCATAATAAAAAATAAAGGAGATGTGGTCAGCACGGGACCTCCGTTGACGGGGGCTCTGGCCTAATCAGGGTTTTGATTTTCGGGGTCAGAGCTGCCGGCTTCTCGCCTTGCGCACTGCAGAGCGGCGGCCTCTGCAGTAGGTCCGTGACCCCAAAGTGACTGAGTGCACCGAGCTAAGCAGCCATAATCATAGTCACTGGGAAGGGTTTTACCCACAAGTTGAAAAAAAAGTGACTATTGGGTTAACTTGGAAATTCCATCAAACACTGTTTCTTCCTTCAGTTTTGTGGTTGAGATATGGCTAAGTGTTCCGCGGTCCGGCCTGTTGTTCACGGGATTTATTATGCACAGATACGGCCAGGACGAAGCCCGCTAACATGAAGTGTGAAGTCGTAAGTGTCACTGTTACAGAAAACACGTGACTGTGGACCCCTGGCGTTTCCAGGGTCACAGAAAAGTTGGGTGTCAGCGTTGGGGCCGCAGAGGGCCATCTGGAGCGGGTTCCTGCCGGCTCGCCCAGGACCTCTGTCCGCGGCGCTGAGGGTGTTGTGGGCACAGACAGAGTTCTCCCGCGCGTCCATGTCCTGCTGGCGTGGGGAGACGCGGTGGGAGATTTTATGCTTGCTCGTCGTACGATTTCCGTTGTCTTTCCCACGCCGAGAACGTGGGTCACGCGGCTGCTCCCTGTGCGCTCCTTTGCTCCCCCCCCACATGTTCTGCTGGACGTTTTCCGTGTGCTGGAGACGCCCTGAGATGGAAGGTAGTGTAGCTCGAGCCTTGTCCCCGCCGCATCCCGCTCCCCCGTCTGCTTGGCCCTGCTCGGTGTCGCTGTCTGCCGTCGTGTGCTTTGCTGCTTCACGCTGGCCTGGGAGAGATTTCGGCGCCACCCGTCAGGACAGCGCACGTGGGAGGGTGTGGCCGAACCACGGTGGTGTTACCTTGCAGTCCTCGCGCAGAGATAGGTGTCTGTGTGTTCCTGGGGACACTCGGGTCGTGGGACCCTGGGGTTGACCCGCAGGGGCCTTCCGCACTGCAGGCTGGATGGGGTCCTCAGCCTGGAGCGTCCCAGCCCCGGGCCCAGAGTCCCTGCCCCACCCCGTCCGACATCAGCCCTGCGTCTGCCCGCCCTGGACAGTCGCCAGCGTGCCCGGCAGCCTGCTGTCGCCCCTCGCCCGCATCACAGACACTGTCCACCCGCCCCCGAGGTGTGACGGTATCGGGAGAAGAGGGAAGAGATGCACCCTTGTCTGGGGGCAGCTCTGGCTGTAGATGTTTAAAACAAGACCCGCTTTCCTCAAAGAAGTGTCCCAGCTGTCCCACCCCAGGAGACTGAGGGACAGGGAGCCTGGGGCCACCCGTGGGGCTACCGCCGCCGCCGGTCCCCTTCCCTGCGGTCCCAGCCCCTGCGGCCCGTCAGCATTTCAGATGTGCACGTGCGGTGTCTGAGATGGGAGGCAGGGCGGGCCCGTTTGAGGGCCTGGTCTCAGCTGGGCTGTACTTTTCGAAAGGCACTGCCATGCATATTCATCGTTTTTAAATCATTTAAGTAATTAGTCTAAGTGAGAGCTGCCTGAGTGCAGTGAGTGGAATCTGAAATCAGTTTTTTTGTTCAGTAATTTCTTGCAGCTTCTATCAGTTAACTCATCCAGGCCGCTGTGCAGAGAGGATCAGAGCCAGAGGCTGGCGCGGAGCGCAGAGTCAGATCCGGGGCGCTGCTCTCATTCCAGCCACAAGGTTACGGCGTCAACTCATTAAACCTCCTCTTTCTTGTCAGAAAGCTGTTAAGGGTCTTTCTCTGCTAACCCAGTGAAGTGGGAAACACCTATTTGCATTTTAATGATTAGTTCTCTAGGAGGGAGCTGGTTCTCGGATCCAGATTGAATAATTAGCATTGTCTCTGATGGTAATATCTGTCAAGCCCGAGACTAGGAACAGAGCGGATGGGGTGCTGGAGACCTCAGGGTGCCACCTTTGGGGCTCCCTGTTTCTCAGAGAACATGCATTTGTAATCATACACTAAATGTAGACCACAATTTCAGCATGCAGACTTGCTTACACTTTCTCCCTCACAAGGTTTCTGAAATTTGGATGACTGTGCTCTTAACAGGAAAATGTTTAATGGAATTTCTTGTTACTTGTGGGTATCTTGCTTCCTACCAAGAATATACAGACAGTTCAAGTTTGAAAGCTGGGAGGGGGGGCTGCAGGAAGGTGGAGGGGCCGTTACTCGGCCAGACTCACCCTGCCCTTGGTGGGGAGACGGTGACCGCAGTGCTTTGCCGCACTGGAGACCAGTGACAACACACGACAGCGTTTCAAAGCTTCTAAGGGCATTCTGGTTATCGTAGTTGGCAGTTGTCTTTGAGTACCACGGCCACCTCCATTTGTGTCTTGTTCTGAGTGGCTCCTGGTGTCTTTTGGACCCGGGAGTGGCTGCGTCCTATCTGGCAAGATCACTTGGTTGGTTTCTCTTGACACTGAGAGCACGTCAAGGGTTTTGTGTGATATGACCCCTCAGTGTGATGCAGGGAAGTAATTTAAGAGTACATGAGCCTTCTCTAACTTTATTGACAGACACACGAGAGCGCTTGCTTTTTAGCTAGACCACGGGGAACGTTGCATGAAACCACAGACGTCAGTTCATGGACTCCTGTTGGTTTATTTTTTTGTGGTTCAATTTGCCCTCCTAGCAAATAGATTTTCTGACGTGGGAAGACAAATAATGGTGCCTGCAAGGGTTTTAGGAAGACTGATTTGAAATCCCCTGCAATGGAATAATAATGCCTTACATCTATATTATTTAACCCAATTAAAACTAAGGAATAAAGTGAGCTACTTTGATATAAATTTGGAACAAAGGAATAATGCCACAAAAATGTTAGGATGGGTTTTAGCATGAAAGCCCTTTCGGGATGCTTGCCCTAAGATCCAAAGTCGTAGACCGTTTATGGGGGCATCAATATTTATGGTGGGTTATTTGGAAATATTTGTAGCCATTCTGGTCCCAGAGCAAAATTCAAGTTCAGAAAACAAAAAACCCTCACAAAATATAAGAGACTTTTAACATCTGGTTTGTCTCCTGCCTTGATCACTTCAGGACACAGATTGCATACTGCTCTTAGAATTTTGGACAGACGTGCAGGCTATTATATTTCACTACCACTAAAAGGAACCTGATGAGGTTTTGGGGTGATGGTGGGGTGGTGGGGTCCAGAGCCGACGACCTAGAAGGAATTCTTGAAGACGTCTTTGATACAAAAAGTGATTGTATTGAGCAGGGGGACAGGGCCCGTTGACAGGAAAAGCTCCCCAGGGGCCATGAGGAGACACTGGTTAAGTCCAGGGGGAGTTTCCGGTGAGACTTTGATGTGCTGAAGACTCACAGGTCCTGGAGGCCTGGCTGTGTCCGGCTAAGGTTGTTTTCCCTCCAGCAAAGCGTTAAGACAGGAGGGAGCTGCTGGAGGAAGTGTTACCCTGCCCACCTCACCTCGGGTGTCTGCTGATTGGCTGCCGGTTAAAAGGAAGTTGGGTTCTATCTGCCCTTCGCTTCCGCCTTTGTTCCCGCCTCACAGTGGAGGGTGATGGTGAGGCAGGGCTCTTGAGAAGACTGCCTTTGTCTTGTGATCTGGAGGGGGTGATGGTCATGGTGGCGGCACTTGTCGGGAGAAGCACTGGGTGTTATATGGAAACCAATTTGACAATAAACTATTAAAAAAATAAAAGATATTTGTAAACTGGTGGAGACCCACGTCCTACTGACTGTGATCTCTGTCTGTTAACCCGTTGTTTTCTTTCCTTTCCTTTGTCCTTGGGCAGCCAGGAGCACGTGTCCCTGTTGGGGGCGGGGGCTAGCTTGTGCTTTGTCCTCAGCCCACCCCACGCTCCCTCTCAGGACCCAGGCTCCCTCTTCTCTTCCTCACTCATGAGTGAGAAAAAGTGGAAAATGTCTCCTGGATTTACTCGCATTCTGTTCTTGATTTTTTAATATAAGTATTGAAGGTTTGCTTCACAAATGACTCTAAACATTGTAAAACTGCCTTTCTGTTTTTGTGCCTAAGTGAGTAGATGTCACCCTGAGATTTTAGGGTCTCTCAACAGTTGGAGAGAAATCGTCAGGCTGCTCTGCAAGGCCTGGGCTCCGTGGCCCCAGCTCTGCGCTCCCGGAAGCGGAAGCGGAGCGCCTCAGCGTCCCACCTGGAGCCGCTGCTCAGTCTGGTTTGCAGATCAGACCTCGTTAATTGTATGCTTTGGGTAAAAACGGTCTCTTCTGATTGCTATTCTCAGAGGTTTGTGGAGATAACCAGCATTTAGTAAGTTCTCAACATGTGCCAGGCACTGGAGAAGAAATTAGCGTTGCTTAGGAACTGAGGAATTCAACTGGTTTTTGAGAGAAAACAGAATTCCATTCCCGCCGATCTGTGTTCTGGGCCCTTGGGATGGTTAGTGTTTTAGTACCAGGCAGAGCACACTGTTGAGGATACAAGAAGGAACAGCGTTGGTCTCGATGGAGGGCGTCGGAGAGCGGGGACAGGGCTGGCCGGAGCTCCTCTTCCCCCGCCGTGAACGCTCAGACTGCCGTGTGGCGTGTCACAGCTGCTGGGTGCACCCCTGCGCTTGCGTGGGCACAGCGCAGTCGGGGTTCCCAGACAGGAGACATTTTTAAGCCAGAAGATAGGCAAGACTCGAGGCCACAGTAGCCCCTGAGAAACCCAGAAGGGGCTGCGGGGATGGGGTGGGGTCGGAACAGCCAGGCGGGTGTGGGTGCAGGTCCCGGGACCCTGTCCCTGGCTGAAGCCGCGGAATCTCAGCAGGTTTCCCCGTGTGTGTGAGAAGACGACTCGAGAGCCCTGACGAGAAGGCGTAGAGGAAACCCAGCCCCGCCCCGGGGTCACGTCCCCGCGTGTAATGCACACTCCAGACGTGGCCATGAGATCTGAGCTCCCCGCGCCCCTGTGCCCCGGAGGCCACGTGCTGACACAGAGGTGACATCGTTCCCAGATCAGTCGGGGTTCTGTCATGTCAGAACCCGAGAGCCGTGGCAGGATCAAAATCACAAGTTATTGATGGAATCTTTGACAACAGGGGACTCCTCCTTTCCTAAAACAAAAACAAAAACAAAAACAAAAACAAAAACACACTCCAGAAAAACAAACACACAAAAACGATTTTAAGCCGTCTGAGGAAACCTCGGGGTGTTGAGAACGTGGCTAGAAGGGTGGGTGTGCACAGACACGGCCGTGTGTAGACTGCCGGGTCTCGAAAAGGAACAGAAGCCGATAAAATAACTACCGCGTGTGACACACGCTGACGAACAAACAGCATTTCTAAAGACAAGAAGTGTCATTTAAATTCACTGCTGTGTCCGTGTGCTGTAAGCAGATGAGACAGAGCCGACAGAGAGTGAGCCAACCTGAAAACAGAGGGAAGGGCACTACCTAGCGAGTCACACGAAAACATCCAGGGCGAGGCTGACGCTGCGCCACCAAACACGCGTCGGCCGTTAGCCGAGAGGCTGAAGAGGCTGAGGAGCACGGACGCGCCGTCTCGTAGGCGAAGGCGGAGGTTTTTTTTCAGGGCTGAAGAAACTCGTTGTGGGTTTGTGATCTGAAGACGCCCAAAGCTAAACCGGGTGAAGAAAATCACAGCCACATCCAATGAAGTGAAACTGGAGAATAAGAGACAAATATGTTGACTATCCGCAAAGAGAATGTGCAGATGGTTTGCAGTGCAGACTCCCAGGAGGCCTCTCCTCAGCAACGCCGAGGCTGGAACGACATCGGGAAGTTGCTGAGAAAATGCACGAGGGTAAGAAAAACCCCACACGCTCACCGCAAAGTGGAATGAAAGAGGAGGGAAGACACACATAGAAGGAAAAAGGCTCAGATACCTCAAAATACAGGATGGAAATGATTCAGGATTTTTATAGATAAATAAAGTCACAATTACTGGTAAAAAGATACTCAATCCAGGGCACCTGGGGGGCTCCGTGAGTTGAGCATCGGACGTCGGCTCAGGTCATGATCTCGCGGTTTGTGAGTTCAAGCCCTGCATTGGGCTCTGTGCTGACAGCTCAGAGCCTGGAACCTGCTTCGGATTCTGTCTCCCTCTCTCTCTGCTCCCTCCCTAGCTCACACTCTGTCCCTTTCTCTCTCTCAAAAATGAATAAACAATTTAAAAAATTTTTAAAAAAGATACTCCAAGAAGCTCAATCATCTGCGTCAATCTATTCTAATAGATTCAAAATATGGAAAGCGAAAAAAATGAAATAAACTGAGAATTGCCAGGAGAAAGTGACAAACTCGAAAGCCCAGTAGAAGAGCCCCTGTCTGCGCACAGGGGCCCGGTCACCGGCCACTGGAGGGAGAGCGGAGGAGCCCTCAGGAGGGCCCCGTGGCCAGGACGCCCTGATCGGGAGCCCTGCCTGTCCACCGAGGGCTTCCTGCCGCATTCAGAAAGCTTACCGTTTTGCTCAGCCACAGCCCTCCTGTGCGTGTGACCTTTCCAGCAGGTGCGCATGTGAGCAGGTGGGCTTTCACTGCAAGTATTTGCAGAGATGTAGGACCCTTTGGGGTTTCTAGATGGGCCCAGATTCACTTGGAGCACGTTCTCCTGGCGGGGACAGTGTGGAGGGGACAGCTGCCGTCCCCAGGCGCTCAGAGAACCCCGCCTGCTCGCTCAGCGTTTCCAGCCAGCTGTGAACATCCGCCCCCAGAGCTCACGCCGGAGTGTGCTACCCCTGCTTCAGATGCTGTCGGGACGCCTCATCATCCCCCGCACAAGCGCCACATGCGGAGTCTTCCAGAAGTGCCATAATTTGCCTTTCCACCCATGTTTAGCGACAGGTAACACGTACTCCACTGTTTTTGTGTCACTGCCTGAGGACATGTGGCTCCGTGAGCTCACTCTGGATGTGGAAGGATTTACTGCAGTGCAGGGAGCAGAGGAAGGAGAGTAGTGTGGGCACCATGCACATGTGCGTGTACGTGCACGTGTGTGTGAATACATGTGTGTGCATGTGTGTGTGTGTGTGTGCGTGCGTCTGTTTCTGTATATGTGTATATCTGTGTGCATGCGTGTGTCTCTGTATATGTGTATGTGCATGTGTGTATGCATGTGTCTGTGCACACGTGAATGTGTATCTGTGTGTACATGTACATGTGCATTTGTGTGTATGTGTGTACATGGGTGCCTGTGTGTATCTGTGTCTGCACATGCATAGAGCATTTGTGTGTTGTGTGTATCCGTGCGTGCACATGCGTGCCTGTATATCTGTATGTGTGTGTGCGTGTGCGTGTGAGGCGAACATAGAGAAGGGACGTAAGGGGTGGCTTACACCTGTTATCTTAGCAGAGAGGAGGGTTTGCGTGGATGGGGGAGAGGGGACATGTGATATTTTTTATTAAGAATAGAGCAGCCCAGGAACGGACTTAGGGTCAGCCCCAGCACCTCCTGTGAGGAGCCTCGCGTCCCTTCCGTCAGAGAGCGTCGTTGTGCCTTGTTTTTTGCTCCGCGCAAGGTTCCTTCTGCGCAGACGCCTGACGGAGGCCGACGTGCCTCGGGCGCACGGAGGGGCGCTGGGAGCTGGGGGGCGCCGGGAGCAGAGTGGGGGCGCTGCGGGCGGGGGTAGGG
>NC_043700.1:328480-378188 GCF_006229205.1 Suricata suricatta | reverse complement strand
GGACTGTGTGCGCTCAGACGTCGGGACGAGCAAACTGCCGCCGCGGCACCAACGGGAAGCCCTCTGCACACGGGACAGGCCGCCATCATCTTCCACGTTGGGAGGTTGCCTGTCTGAAAGCCAGAGTTTGTTGTAACATTTGAGTATCGTCCGTGCCATCTCATGTGGCCGTGAAATGCCGCCCGTGCCGGGTCTTGGGTCGGTCTGCTCCGAGTCCCGTGTCCCCAGGAGTGCCCTTGTGGCCCCTGAAGCTCCAGGAACCCAGGGGAGCTGCGGGCTTCCTGTTGGCCATAATCACGTGTCCACACGGAACGTAAATTATCTCCACATATTACTCGTTTTCCTCTAGGTGCTAACCGTGTGCCTTAGGCCAGACCCTGGCAAACATGACGGGGATGCTGTGGGGAGGCTCGTTCTGTGTTGGCGGGTCCCAACATGTCCCAGGGACAGGCACGTGTCTGTGTGTCTTGCGCCTGCGGACTGGGTGCAAGTTGGTGCCCAGGGCTGACAGCCCGTGTAGACGCGCCCTTACACAGCGCGGCCCCGCGCATCAGCCTGAGAGGGGTCCTCGCCTTCAGTACAACCAGAGCTCAACTTCTGGGGCCTCCGACTCACTTCTTGTTGGGAAGGCCGTGGGCTGGCTGGCTGCTGCTGCGTCTCCCAGAGGGGGAGACACGAGCCAAGGTCAGGCCTGCGGCCTCTCTCGCACACACCCGTGCTCTAGCTTGTACACTTGACTGATACTACGCATCTTTTTAAGTGGCTGACGGAAAGGAGAAACCACTTCCTCTGAAAGCCCTTGTTATGATTAGTGATACGTATTCATAACTTCGCTTTCCTCTTTGATTGTTGCATCTCATTAGCAACACATGAATCACAAACGCCCTGGGATTTTGCGGCATCCTCCCCGGGCCCTGGCTTCAGAGGGGAATGTCTGGCATGGAGTTAGTGGGCGTCCCCCACCAGCCTTGATCCGATGGCCCAGGGCTGGCTGTGGGTCTGGAAGTCAGCCCTGTGCTCACCCGGGATGGGGTCGCCGTGGCAGGGCGGCCGTGGTCTGGGAAGCACAGAGGCAAGCTGCGTCCAGGACCCTTTTTTCTAAATAGAAATGAGCCAACAGTTCTCCTTTCTTGGTGCTCACATGAAATAATGTGTTTGGAAGGAATTGTGAACCTGAAAACCCGTGTGTTCCTAGGCCGGGGAGGGTTTTCAGGACAGGCCTCGCTGTAAACAGGCCACAGAAAATGGACCTGCCCCATTGCTATTTTCCCATGGTTTTCCCATTTGAGGGCCCCTCACCGTCCCCCTTAGACAGACCATTGTCCCCTCTGAGCTCGGTCCATGGCGGCCCTCATACAGAGCGCCCCCTGGGAGCAGGCGTGGTTTTACAGTTTGTCAACTGTGCGGGTCTTGTCTCCCCAAGACAGGCCGCAGTGTGTGGCCCGGGGAGCCGCAAGGGAATGGACACCAGCTACTTGGATATGCATACAAGGTGACTCCGGTCAGGTCACACTTGTCAGAACGCATCTCTCTGAGGCTAGAAATGGACAGAAATGTGGACACACAATGTGGCACCTCAGTGCATGTGATTATTGATCATCACGACTTTACTAATAAGATACAAGATCACTGCTTTTGCTTGAAAACATAGTTTTGAAATACATGTTTGCTGTGTAGACTCCTGCCTTCTGGCCAAGGTTACTGAGTTTCTGGGAAGAAATAGAGGCTCTGAGTCTGGCAGAAAGGGAGCTGGGCCGGATCAGGAGCCCCTGTCCAGCGTTTGCTTTTAATTAGGAGTGTGGGCTTTCGGGAGAGTTCTCCCTGTGGGCCCGACTTCTCCCCCGAAATTTCTGCGCCCTACAATCGTGTCTCTGCACGTGCAAGCACGCCTGCACAGCGAAGTCTTCGCCTCCAGAGGCTGGGTGTCATTTTCTGGGTTCTCTGCATATGCACAAGTTGGTTTCCATGACGCTGTGCATCACTGACCTGCTGTTTACGGAAACTGTGTTTTATTATTAGACGTGACGCGGACAAGGCGGATGGGAACCAGTCTCTCAAAATTGTGCTGAGAGATGAGCCCCGCCCCGCTACGCCCGCTCCATTCCTCCCCCACATCGTTGCGAAGTCCGCAGCGGTTAATTTTGGCAGATTACCTCCTACCAGAGTAAAACGTTATCAGTTAAATGAACAAGAGAGAAATGTACAAATGAAAATGAGTGAAAAGGTTAAAAAAGGCCATGTGTGAAGACGACAGAATTAGAACTAAACAGATTTTGGGGCAAATCTGGCTTTCTCCCCTTAGAACCTGTAGACCTTGAACAAACCCGGTAACTTCATGGAGTCTGGCGTCTGCGTGTACAGTGGGTGAGACGGCACCCTCATCGCACGCCAGTTCTGAAGATGACAGCGTCGTGCATAGTGCCTGGTGCCGAGTGGGGACTTGGCGGCGTGTGCTCTGTTTTGCTGCTTGCTGCTTTGTTCAGTTGTTGATGATTCCGTTTCTGTGGTTTTCACTGGTGTCTGCCAGGCATTGTTATCCTGGGTGGTGAGGACATGCAGAGTGTGCATCTGAAGAAAACCCGAGAGTTAAAACGTAGTTGTAATGGTTACAACCACCCCAGAAGTGGCATTGTAGCGATGATGATGATAATCAACGTGGTCTTGTGAAAAGTGCTTCTTGCATTGTCAGCCTTTGCACATGAATGGTTTTTAGCCAGGGCTGCTTGGCTCCTACGGCTAAGAGGGGCTTTGGGGTAAGGAGCGGCCAGAAGAGAGAGGCAGGGCTCTCTTTCTATCTTTCACATCTTAGGAGTCTTGTGAGACATAGCTGTAGAAGCCTTTCTCATCCGTTGGCAATGACAGTTTCTTGTCGCCACTGGAAACTAAGAGCTCACAGCCGGTAGATAATGCCACTGCACCTGCAGTGTCTGCATCAGTGCCTGGCACACAGTAGGAGCTCCGAGGACAGTTGTAAACTCACTGTCAGGCTCGCACACTGCTGACTCAATGACCGATGCATAGGAAATTTTACAGAGCACGAACTTCCCGGATGTGTTATCCTGATTCTGTTAAAGACTGGAGAGAGAAGTAGAGAATCTTTACACATAGGTGGACCTTGTACCAGCCCTTCAGCGTTGCTGCCATGCGTGCTTGAACTGGGGGAGGCATACGATGGGAGGCGAATGGAAGGAGGAGAGAAGAGGGTCACAGTTTGCCTTGAAAAACTGTTTGTTAAATGTAAACTTTGTGGGGGTCTTTGTGGGGACGATTCAATGGGAATTCTTGGGAATATAATTAAGAGCAGTCCTCAGAGGGACAGACTAAACCAACATTGAGGAATGTTCTGGAGCATTCTCATGGATTCCGTGTGGCTGCTGACAAATGCAACTGGTTTATGTAGAGAAAGCTGACCTAAGTTGGCTCTTGCAACAGACATGCTTCTTACTGCTCTTGAACAATGAAATTAGAATGATGTTGATAGTCTCCGCTTTCTCAAGTTCTCAGATACTTAGGTACTGCGAAGGAAAAATAGGAAAGTTAATGTGGTAGGAGCTATTTAAACAGCCCAGTTTAAGGTACAATGTAAGATGGAATTTGCATTCATCTCTCTGCAATTAGCACTTCCTTCTAGGTTTTGCCATTGAAGCACTAAGTTCACGTAGGTCAATATGTGGAGAGTGTCTGACACGTGAGGGAGGCGAGCCAGGTGACAAAGGCCTCCGACCAATGGCGTCTAGTGGAGAAAGAAAGGGCGTGCACGCCGCATAAATTCCATGGCATTTTTAACTTTGTGTTATGGTGACGAGAAGAACAGATAATGTCACCTGTGGGAACGAGTCATCAAATGGTGAGCACGGAGGTGGGAAAAACATCTGAAATACATGATGGGCCGGACCCAGGAGAAGACAAGGCTGGGGAAGCACAGTGTTGAGGTTTGAAGGGTCTCCGGGATTCAGGTCGAGGGGCTACTTTCCATATCATCCTGTAGATTTTTTTTCCTGCACCTTCTTAAGACAGACCATGAGCCATAGGCCTGTCACTAGCCCACAACTATATGCAGAACTTTTGGCAGTGTCTGTAAATGCCTTGGGGACAAAAGAAAACATCATTTTTGTCAATTTCTCACGGAGATTTAGGACCATGAAAAGATAAAAAGAGAAGCTTTCATGCTCTTCCCAGGGAAACCTGGAAGGAACAATCACAGTTCACTAATATTTCAGTGCTATGGTCTGTCATGGCTCTGGCAAAATCCACCTGGCCACTGGGAAGTGACCTTGGCTCTGCTCCTGGATTCCTACTCAGTGCCAGCCCTTATGAGAAGAATGAGCAGACACCAGCTCTGGAGAGCTGTGGGGGCTGGGGGAGGCATGCGTGGAAGGAACGTGTCTGGCAGGATGGTACGGCTGGGTGAGGTTAGAGATAGGCCTTCACCCCAACTGCAAACCCTGATTAACTCCGGCTCCGAGGAGTTGGGTGTGGACAAGGGCAGCGACACGAAGCTCCTCAGGTTCTGCGGTCTCCAACCTGCCCAGCGCTTGCTTGGGGAGTATGAGGCACGGATCAGGGGCCCCGTGTCAGACAAGGCGCCTCAGCTTGTGGCCACACCCAGGGCCACGATGCTCCCCCGTCTTGCTCTTTCTCGGCTGGTCTTCTAGCTTTAAGAATAGCTGATACCACTTACCTAGGTTTGCACCTGAGAGGGAGGGTCAGCCGCGTCCAGCTACCACGGGTCATGGTTGCGAGCGTGGACAGCAGCAGGCAGGCGGCGCAGGGAGGTGGTGACGTGCTGGGCTCCCGGCCGTGCTGTGGCTCCACCATCCTTTCCGGAAGGCATCCTAGCTCTGCACGGACGCCGGAGTCCGCTGCACAAAAGCATCGGTCTGCATGTGGATTTAATCCAGCTTCTCCAGCCAGTGTGAAGGTGCCCGCCCAGCAGCTGTTTGTAATGAACTGGGATTTTTATCGCATGTGAAATTAAGGTGGACATGCTATAGTCCCCAGTGAGGGAGGAAGGTTCTATTCAAAGACTGAGGCTGGAGAGACACGATGGCATTCCAAGTAGGAAACTTTTGGAGATCTGGTATACCTTCGTGTGAGGCCAAGTGGTGGCGCTGACCTTGGACTGCGGGTGGATACTCGTCAGTACAACTTCCGGTTTGGAAATCAGCTAGGAACCCGAGTCAGTAACCAGTTCTCACATGAGAGACGAAGTCACTTAGCAGGCAGTGATGCCTCAGCATGATAGCCCTGCTTGTCACTTCCCTGTCTGCGTGACTCAGGCGTGTGCTTACATTTATGGAGAGTGCATTTTTGAATTATATTTTTGATTTATGTAAGAGGAGATTAAAAGTGATCTGTTCTTTCCCCACATGTGAGCCACAGGCACACATGCTCATGTAAATAGGAATAGCCCAACATCTATAAACACATAAAACATACAATGAGTGTCTTTGGATTTATTTTTTAGGTTAGTTGTTTTTACTTTTATTTTGTTAAATAGTGATTCAGCTCAATTAAAAATGCTTTGTATTTCTGTAATTTCTTCATTAGGGAGCTTCTGTCCAATATTCCCCAGGACACCTTCCTTCTACAGCAGTGACCATTGTCACAGCCATGACGGGTGCTTTCTCCCGTGTTGTGGTCCATATGCTCTTCTGTCTGATTTGCTCCTCTCTGTTTATTTCTTATTTTTCATCGTACACACATCAGTAAGGTTGCCAACTGAGTCTTACGTGACGCGGGAGAGACCGGATCTGAGTTTGGAGCCCTCTGACTACAACACCAGGCTCTGGTCTGTTCCAGAACCACACAGAAGCCGCTGTGGTGTGACACCTACAGACATGATTTGATGCAGGTATTAAGGATGGCGTGAGGGGGCCATAAAGATCATGTGGTCCAAATCCCTCTATTTTCAATAAGTAAGTGAGCTCCAAGAAGCGAAGTGCCAACCACGTGTCACAGTGCTAGCTCATGGAGCAGGTAGAACTGAGCACACTTGGTGGCTTGTGTCAGAAAATGTGGAATAAGAAACGCAGCACCGTGATAGATCCGTGCCCCAGATGCCGAAGGGAGAGTGCGGACATCACGATGCTCACCAAGATGCCAGGACAGGAGAGCTGATTTGTGTCTCTGTCAGACTCTAAATTCTGTGTGCCCCGAAAGCCAGAAGAGCATCATTTTCATGTGGATGAAATTATGTTTCCTTGTCAGATATTTATTGAGACACAAAGCCAGAAAGATAACGCACAGCCTCTACTGAAGATAAGTTCGTAAGGAAAGGGTCAGAGTGGACGGCTGCTATTCTGAGTCTCTGCCCCCCAATCCAAACGGAGAAGGGTGCAGGAAATTCCATATAGAGTAAAGATTTTTACAGAACTGTAGATGGACAAAAATAAAAGTTGCTTTTTGTAAAAAATCAATATCACTCTTTATAAGCATTCATCAATTTAGATCTGTCCTATATAAATGCTGGTTTTCTCGTTTTTCTCATCATCTTATTTTGGCCTTATTACAAAAGAGAACAATAAAATATCACTAGGGGAAATGAAAACAGAAACCATCCATCATCCTGCCTCCCCCAGGACCTGGTACGTGCAGGGCTCACAGACCTCTGTGTGTGTTCACAGACTTCTTGCTTCGACTCTGATTACAACCATCCACCACAGTGGATCCTGAAACGTGGCGTTTCCTTCTGACAGCTTCTAAGAAAATCATGCAACTGCTTTTTCACCGCCCCCCCTAAACACTAAGAGAAGTGATATTTCAACTTCAGAGTTTGGACTGACATGTTGGTTCACTCAGCGTGATGACGGTCAGACCGTGACTCACGGATCAGGTCTGACCCACGTGCCACGTCTTGGTGAGTCTGCACCGCTTTGCTGGGGCATCCCGCGAAGGGAGGGGTGCTGAGGTCACGTGGTTGTGACCCTTCATTTTGCTGTGTGACCGTGTTGTTGACACATGTTGGTTTTCCATTTTTCCCTGAACGTGGTTCTCTTGCTGTAATTTAAGTACATCTTAGGTGCCGGAGAACTAGGGGCCCAAACATTGGGCGTCTGATGCTTGCTTCTCTGATGTTCTTTCCCCTTCGGCAGGGGCGTGTCCTTGCACCCCGGTAGCAAGGCTACATTGTTGAATATAGCAAGTCACGTCACTTACATTTGATGGCACAGTTTTGTTGGCTTATTTAACTGTAGTATTTATGACAAACGTAAACTTGTTTGGATCCTTTAATTGATACATTTTTCTATCAGTGAAAATTATTTGTGTACCTTGGATTGGAAGAAGATATTATAATTTTAGCTCATCAAAATTTATAAAGTTAAGTTTGCCTTTTATGGCTTTTCACTTTCTAGCAGGGTTTTCAGGAATGTCCCAGGCAAGAAATGGATGTATTTGTTTATTGAATCATACCGCACATCTTTCCTTATTATCTGCATTTGTACTTGGCTAGGAGTTGTGAACGCTATTACATAACATTAAGTATGCTTCTAAATATCATTTTTGGTGGTTATGTATTATTCCATTGTGTTGGTCCACTGTGATTTATTGGATTAATCCCCTTTTAATGGAAATTTAAGCTGTTTCTAATCTTTTTACGAATATAAATTATACCTTCATAAATATATTCATGGCTTTATCTGTATGCTCATTCATGATTATTTCCTTAGGGTAAATTCTAGAAGCCATAGAAATACAGTTGTTAATTCAAAGTGTAGTTGCTTTCTTAATGAATTTTTGGAACACAGGAGTGATTCATATCTTACGCTTCCTTTCCATCCTAAAGGGGAAGAAGTATCTGTGAAAATATGACCATGCTGCCAAGTGTTTGGGAACTCCATTTTGTATTATTATTATTATTATTATTATTATTATTATTATTATTTTGCGGGTATCTAGACAACCTGTTTTCACTAGACTTTATACCAAGCACTCAGGATACAGAAAGTAATAGAGCAGGGAGATTTTGTAGGAAAAAATCCATATATCAAGAAATATATAAAATAAGCATATCGTGTTAGGGATTTTTAGTGTCCAAAGGGAATGGCCAGCTTTATCAGGAAGCTGGTGGATCGTAAAAGCTGATTATAGAGAGATGAATCTTGAGCTCAGTGGTAAAGCGTATCTGGTGTCTGGTGGGCAGATGAATAGTGGGGGCCTTCTGGGCAGGGTGCACCAATGGCCTGACTCAGGGGCAGGAACCAGCAGTGCTAGCACACTGGGGTCACAGCAGATCAGTGGTCAAGGTCAGCTTGCTTTCAACGCATGTCCCCCTCCTCAGATTCATTTAAGGTAAGCATCTCCCCAAGCTGCTGGGGCTAATAATGTAGAAGGAAAGTCACAGAGAGATGTCTGGTGGGTTGTAAAAACGTGTGCTGGAAAAACTCTCTTGAACCTCAGTGAATTTAATGTTGCTCTGAACTGGGAGTCAGGAGGTTGACAGGTGGGGACTCCTCATCCTTCTCACAGAACAACCGAATGATGATTCGTAATTCATCTTAGTCGTCATTTTTAATGGCATTGCCAACTCCAGAATGCAGGGGAAGTGGTCCTTCTGGAAAATACCCACACCAGGGCTCTCACCAGAGCCATACTCAAGCAGAGCAGGTGCTGTGTTCTAGTTCTTTCTCCGCCACCAAAGGGCGGGACGATCTTGCACGAGCCGCTTAATCCATGGGGCTGGCAATTCATTTACATAGAGAAGCAAAAAAGAAACATGATCGCTCGGAGCCCTGGAGTTGTGGGATTGAGAGAGCAGAGGTGAGAGGCCCGACCCTTGACGCAGTGAGCTGAGCTCCCGAGACGCCGCGCCGCAGGGCATCTGCGTAATCCTGCGCGTGGTCAGCACGCAGTCACTCTCCGTGGTGTCGGCGGAAGGATAAATGATGTCCAGTGCAATTAAATCCTGATGCTAACTGGAAAGAGAAAGAGAGAGCGAGATCCTCAAGCCATTTATTTGTTTACCAGTGCTGTCAGTGCCTTGCTGTACCCTTAAAATTCATTTTAATAAAAATGATATATTTATTTAGTCAAACCATGGGTTTATGGGAGAAAGAGATTCCTGTGTAGCTGATTGTATTTAGGGAAAAAAGCCTCATCTTACTCTCTCCCGAATCACTGGTACAGCCAACTTTATGTTTACATTTTAGGCACACGTGGTTATAACATTGGACACATGAGTCATGTGATGCAGGAGCCCTTTGATGGGAGGCGTGTAAAGCCAGGAAAACACCTCAGTCATTCCTTTGAGTGAAAGGTGGGCGCCGTCTTCCCGGAGATCTGGGGCCGTGCAGGCCCTGCACGTTGACCGGCCCACGCCCGCTGTGCAGAGGTGATTTCCTCCTGTTCACACCGGGAGAAAAAACATCCAGAAAATTAACTACAGCTGTGAAGAAGTAAACTTTGTTCACCACAGGGAACCAATTTTAACTACATAAATTTGCAAAACAAGCAACAGGTGGGAAAACCAACAGATGGGGCCACACCAAACTGAAAAGCTTCTGCAGAGGAAAGGAGACCGACTGCGCAGCAAGGAAGCAGCCCGCGGGTCAGAGGGGCACAGACCAGAGGTCTGAGCAGGGGCTAATATCCCAGTATATAAGGAGTTTATACAACTCAGTGGCCAAAAAAATCAAGAGTCAGAATGAAGAATGAGCAGAGGACCTAAACAGACATTTTTTTTTCCAAAGAAGACATCCAGATGGACAACAGACACATGAAAAGATGCTCACGTCACTCATCGTCGGGGCAATGCGGATCAGAACCACAGTGTGATACTGCCTCACACCTGTCAGAACAGCTAAACTCAAAAACACCAGAAACAACAGATGTTGGTGAGCATGTGGGGAAACGGGCACCCTCGTGCGCTCTTGGTGGGGGTGCAGACTGGTGCGGCCGCTCTGGAGAGCAGTGTGGAGGCTCCTCAAAAAACCAAAAATAGAACTACCATATGATCCAGCAATTTCGCTTCTGGGTATTTATCTAAGGAAACGAAAACACTAACTTAAAAAGGTATCTGCACCCGGTTGATCACTGCAGCCTTATTCGCAGTAGGGAAGACAGAACAGCCTAAGTGCCCACCGTCAGACAAGTGGATAAGGATGTTTCATATGTACGTATCATATATATTATTCACCCATAGAAAAGTCGGAGGTCCTGCCGTTTTGGCAGCATGGATTGACCCCGAGGGCATTATACGAGGTGACCTAAGTCAGAGAATGCTGTCTGATCTCACTCCATATGAGATCTAAAGAGCCGACCTCATCGACAGCAGGTGGTGCTTGCCAGGGGCTGGGGAGGTTGGACAAACTTGCAGTCATAATAGGAACCAGTCCTGAGGCTGGAGTGTTCAGCCCCTGTTAGGGACCCCGAAAGGCTTGAGTATGCCTCACAATAGGGCATCACATGAAAGTTGCTAGGAAATTAGACCTCGTCACAAAAAGAACAAAAGGCAGCTGTGAGGTGGTGAACGTTGGCTGCGGGGATGTTACAGTATCTGCATGTATCACATCACCATCAGCGCAGCTTAACCGGACACATTGTTACCTGTCAGTTACACCTCAGTACGCCTGGAAAAACAAGTACTTTGCTAACCGGGACTTACGTGTAATTGCACATACGAGGCCTGTGACCTCCCTGTGGTTTGACAGCCAGACTGTAGCAATTTTTAATTAGAAATTCTCTCTCTCAAAAGCGATTTGTGAAAACAACTTGAAAATCTTTTGATTATTTGGATACTAGGATTGGTCAACTCACCGATTCTGTGCTCTAGAATGTTCTTCAACTCAGTCTCAATTTATACATTTTATACCTGCTGTGGGTGAAGCTCTCTTATGTATGTGCTTCTGTCTGCGTGAATATGTAGACACCGAAACATGAGGCCCGTCCTAAGTGAACTGATCAAAAAGTAGGCAAAGTTAGACATGTTGAGACTCTTGAGTCAAGAGAGAAGCAGGGTCCTAATCAGTATAGAAAGAGCATGCTTTTGGAGGGAAATTGGAATTCTAGGAAGATGAGCTTCGGGCTGCGTAAAAAACTACTGCAAACAAATGCCTCAAGAGGACACACATTTAGTAGGTCACAGCTTCTTCGAGCCGGGAGTCTGGGCGTGGCTTAGCTGGGTCTCCACGAGACCACAGGACAGGTGGTGGCCAGGGCTGTGTTCTCACAGGTCAGTGGTCTGAGTGGTCACTGAGCTTGGTGGCAGGATTCCTGTGGCCGTGCTGTGCCTCGAAGCCAGCGTCGGGGCCAGAGAGCCTAGAGCATCTGCCAGGAGTGTGGAGTCTTTCCTCCTAATGGACCCGGTCACAGGAGTGACACATGGCCTTGCCTGGAGCCTCACCCTGCCCACCTGCAAGAGGAGGGAGTCCCACAGAGGCAAGAACACCAGAAGGTGGGGCCACCCAGGGCCACCTAGACTCTGCCCACCACGCCAGGGTCAAACCCCATGAACAAAACTTCTCTACGTTGAGAAGCTCAGGGTTTAGCGACCTTGTTGGGCACAACGGGCCCGGCAGGTCCTGACGTCTCTGCACGCAAGTCTCTGATTCCACAGTGTGCGTGGTGCCTCTGTTGGCCTGTGGTAGCTGCCCGCTCGCCGGTTTAGACCCGTCGGGCGTCCTCTCCACTGGCCGGTTTTATGGCTGAAATCTCAGCGAGGTCTTCTGCTAATGACTTGAACCAGCAGTGCTCTGAGCCTGCAATCTGTCTGCACTCCTTCCCCTTGCCATCTATTCGCTTGTGGTTAGGAGTGACTCATGAATATTTAAGCGGGGAAAATCAAAGCACCTGCCTGTGTCACACTATTTCTTTACTTATATCCACTTAGTTAATAGGTTGATTTTCCCTGAATCAAAACAAAAATACACCAGAAAACAAAACAGACCCATTCTACATGTTTAGACAGGAAGGGGCTTAGCAAGCGCAGGTGATACTCAGGAGGTCTGTAACGGAAGGAGGGCCGATTGGAGCTGAGAGACGAAAGAACAGACCTCCTGGGAGAAGGGACGCTTGATGTGTGTGGTGAGAGACGAGGGTCTGTTCAGTGGAGAAGGGGAAGAAGCCGTGGAGCGGACCGCGGCCCCGGACAGAGGAGACAGGCGTCCCCGGGCACAGTCCTTTGCTGGACGTAGAGACATGTGGGCAACGGGCCAGAGGGTGGCCTGGGGCCCAGTGGCTGTGCCACCTTCGTGTCAGCAGATGTCACCGGGAGCGTGAAGGCCCTGGCGTGAACCACTGAGGCATTCTCGGGTGTCTGCCCTCCGGTCCCGCTTCTGTGTGCGGTCGCCTGGGGAACCGGTCCACCGCCTGATGTTGGAAGCTGTCAGCGGCGCTCGGGTTTGGAGCCAGCGGGACGTGACAGGGAGGCCTCAATAGCTCCGTGACCTTGGGCAAGGCCTGGCCCTGCTGACCGCTCCCTGTACAGTTGGGATGGTCACAGTGCCCAGCTCCAAGTGTTGTCAGCATTAAATGGGATCATGTGTGTAAAGTCCTTATCATAATGCCTGACACATAGTAATAGTTAGAATATATAAATATAAAAAATGATTTTTCCCCAATTAGTCTGCATACTGTAAATGGCTGAGCAGTGCTGACTTAGCAGCCCCATAAAGCACACACTTGCCAAGTCCTGGATTTGGACTTTGAGCCAACTGCCGGTCCTTAGCTTATGGCAAAGGCAGTATATGCATTGGCTTTTACTGTCATTGTGACCTTGATGTGGTTCCTCGTCCTTTAGACTCCCAGATGCTCCCGGCTCGATGCTCAGTAGGCCCTGCACACCCCCACCCTCCGTCCTGGCTGCAGCCTGTCACACATCAGCCCAGCCCCTGGCACAAGGTGGACCGTGGCGGGCCACAGGGCCGAGCTGGCATCCGAGAACAGAGAGGCACGTCCCCGGGCTGAGCAGTTCTGAGCACCCGTGTGTCCGCACACGGATGAGAAAGGAAGACCGACCAGAGTGAGTCAAAAGCCCCCTCCCCAGGCTGTCCCAGGGGTCCAGTTGGGTGAGACAGTAGTAGAGGCGGAGGGGACGTTCTGTTCTGTTGCTCTCTCTCTTCTTTGACCTTCTCTTGGGGAGACTTCAGAAAGACAAGAGGGTCCTGGAAGGTGACAGCCGGCGAGCACACCAGGGCTGGGAGGGTGCAGGGTTAGAGTTAGGGTTAGGGTTAGGCGGGGTCTGCGCCCGTCGCCCTGGATCTGTTGTCTGGTCCGCTTCCCTCCCCAGAGCCCCAGACCATTCATTTTACAGGAGAGAAAGCATGATTTTTTTGAGTAAAACAAGTTTGTTTTAATTTATAGAATATAAGTTATTTTAAAATAAAATATTAATGTGTCTTTCTTTCTACTAAAAACTTTGGTGGCCACAAAAGGCAGTGTATTTCAGCCCTGATGAGGTTTTGCTTGGTTCTGATGTCTAGTTTTCTGTTAGGTGTTTTCTAAAAACATTTTAAAATGTTTGCTTATTTTTGAGAGAGAAAGAGAGACAGAGTATAAGTGGGAACGGGGCAGAGAGAGACGGAGACACAGACTCGCCGCCGGCTCCGGGCTCCAGGCTCTCAGCACGGAGCTGCATGTAGGGCTTGAGTTCATGAACGGGTAGGTCGTGACCTGAGCTGAAGCCAGATGCTTAACTGACCAAGCTGCCCGGGTGCTTCAGGTGTGTGTTTGTTTAACTCCAAGAAGTGACATCGATGATGCTGATAAAACTTTTATTGAATATTCAACGTTTTCTTTTTTTGAAAGAGTAACAAATTGTCTCTTTACCTAACAATCCCTTTGAAAATGTCCATACACTGTGGTCTTATAATTCTAATCCTGGGACTCGCTCCATGAAAATAAGTAAAAATTTACTAACAGCTTCCATACTGGCTTGTTTTGCAACTTTATTTATACAAGCAAACAATCGGAAGCAGCCTGAAGTCTGACAGTACGGGGACGCCACATCTCCCCTTGTGATGTGACGCGTTACAACATTTCTAGAAACTCGGGAAGCGCTGCAGTGCACACCTGCCTCCAGGCCCCGCAAAGCCTTCCCATAGAGAAGGTTCACAGACGCGAACACAAAACGGAACTCCGCATTCTCGTGGTCTCCTCCACTTTTATGCGCCCTAAACTTTCTGTATCTGGTGTGTGGCTTTTCGAGTCCCAGGAAGTACTATGGAGAGGCTGCTGCTGTCCGGTCGTCAGACCAGCAGGTGATACCGCGTGCATTCTGAATTCTCGGCTCACGTAAGCAGTGAGGGCACCGTCCCCAGGATGAGCGGTGTCAGGCTGCTGGCGGTCACATGAGGCTTGTACTCTAGGGGAGATTTTCTTGCTACCCAGAAGCCCATTAAAACAGTCCTGTCAATGTAAAGAGACTCCTGTGCCCGTCCTGGTCCTACTGTTCTGTGCGTCAGTGCACAGAAGGGATGTGCCCCACGATGACGCAATGGCCCGAATCCAGGTGAAGGAACCTCAGGTCACCCCCCTTCTGTGTCTGCTCCTTCCTCTCCTTTCCTCAGGAAAGTCTTCTCTGCTCCTGTTTGGTCTTGACCTTCCACGTTTCTATTAATCTCTTTGCCTGCACATCTCTCTGCCCAAATTCCCAGGACATAATGACCTGCAAATTGCTTTCTTTATCTTGCTTTTGGTGTTTTGTCCAAATTTTGCTACAGTTACGTATGGCACTGAGTCTACCAGGTAAGGCAGTTTCCACCAGAAATGTAATCACGAGAACTTAGGTTTTCAAAGTAGATGGTTCTTGAGTTTGAGCCCATGTTGGGCTCTGCGCCCAAGGAGTCTGCTTGGGATTGTCTGTCTCCTCTCTCTGTCCCTCTCTTCCTTGTACATGCACGTGTGCACTCTCTGTCTCTGTCAAAATGAATAAATAAACTTTAAGATAAGACCCTTGAACCTGCATATAAGTAGAAATTGTCCTAGAGATGACGGAGACTCGCTTTTGCTTTGCCACAGAAATATCTGGTAATATTGCTGGGAAGCAACAGCCAGCTGCCCAGTCACACGGACGAGACACCTTTCTGAGGACGCTCTTCTCTGAGTCATACAAAAGGCATTCCTTTTTTAAACAGAGAAAAGTAATTTGTAAAGGACGCTTTTTGAAGACGTGAGATACAGTAAAGGTGCCTTAATTGTTGCGATCTTTTACTTGTCCCCGCACGTGATCCTTGCGTGTCCACCAGCAGCGCGGAGGAGTCCAGGTGAAGGAGGCGGGGGGGAGAGGTCGGGGCAGAGGCGCCCCCGCAGCAGCCGGGAGAGCGGGCTCCTAGCCCGTTCCCGGTCCTGTGAGCTGCGCGGGGGCGCCAGCGCGGGCGGCGGGCTGTGCCGGCCGGGGCTCCGTCCCCACGCCATCCTGGGCCCGCGGATCCCGGGCTGCCTTCGTGCACGACAGGAGCCCCACGCAGCCCTGCGCCATCGTGACCGTGTCTCAGGCACAAGGTCCGTCCCTCGCAGTGCGTGTCCTCTGTGCACCTTGACACCTGCCCGCGTCTCCCGGCTTCTGTCACCTTTCCGGTGAACTCGAGGGGCCGTAGACAACGTGACAACAGTGCCCTGGTTTGCACAGATGCGCTCTGGAGGAAAATCACCCTCCACTCTGAGGAGACTTATTCCATGCTCCCAGAATGGGGGCTGATGTTGACATCAACCCATGGCGACTGACTTCCGCACTTATGAGCCTCCATAAGTTACTTTTAGAACGAGAAGTTTCCTGTAAGACGTGGACCAATAGCCTGTCACACTGTTTGCTTGTGTTTGGGTTCAGTGTGCATGCACATGCGTGAGGGTGCACATGTGCATTCATTTGTGTGTGCATGCGTCTGAGTGTGCGTGTGTATTTGTGTGTGAGTGTGTGTACATGTGTGCAATGCACATGTGTGTGTGGCAGTGCGCACATGCATTTGTGTTAGTGTGCATGTGTGCGTGCATGTGCGTGCATGTGTGAATGCACTGTGCGCACTTGTGTGTGCACACGTGTGTGCGAGTGTGTGGGTGTGCACGTGTGTGCACGCACACCTGTGTGTGCACTTGTGCAGTCCTGCCAGCACAGGGAGCGCAGATGCCGCAGGGCGCTCACTGACCTCTAACACTCTCATGAATTTAGTTGCTTGTTGGGCTCTTCTTCAGAAAATGGTGTAAGATTTTCTGCATGAAGATCAGGACTTAGAAAGTTCTAGCCATCTATGCATTGGAGCTGCTGAATTTAAAAAATACAAGCCTCCAAATAAAACAAGATTCCTGTGAATCTGTTCCCTCTTTGACATTGACCTAGAGCTGCTCTTGCCCTGCTCTGGACCCCGTGATGCAGACGCCCTTCGGCAGGACCCTGGACATGCGATCCCGACCTCTCTTGGCTGGAGGGAGCATGTTTCTGGATCCGAGTGTGTGTGTGTGCGCGCGTGTGTGAGTAACTGGTGTTAGTCAAAGACTAGACGAGGTAGAGAGAGCAGTGTTTGTCATGGAATTGCTAAAGATGGAAGCGTCTCCTTTTTTATAAGAATTGGAGGTGGGGTGCCTAGGTGGCACAGTTGATTAAGCCTCCAACTTCAGCTCAGGTCATGATCTCATGGTCGTGGGTTCGAGCCTCGCATCGGGCTCTGTGCTGAACGCTTGCTCAGAGCCTGGAGCTGCCTCAGATTCTGTGTCTCCTCTCTGCCCCTCCCCTGCTCATGCTCTGTCTCACTCTGTCTCTCAAAAATAAATAAATGAAAAAAAAAACAAAGAACTGGAGGAAATAAAAATCACGAGTATGTCATGACATGGAAAAGTCCTGTTTTTAACAAACGGGGATGTGGGCTGAGACTTGGGGCTGCCATCTTAACTCTGCTCTTACCTGTCCGAGCCCCAAGCCTGCCTCACTCGCAAGGCGGCCCTCTCTGTTCCCTGGAGGCCCCCGTGCACACAGGACCGCACTGAATGCCAGGTCTTTTGTTGTGGTTGTTTTGAGAGCCGTAAGTTCATACTTCGCCGCTTTCATGCCTGTGGACGTGAAGTCGGGGCGTGTGTCCAGGATCGATCTTTGTCACATCACCCTGCTCCCGGTGCACCCTGGGAGCGCCTGCCCGTGTGGGGTTTGCCTGGGTTTCTGCTCATGCACCCCTCCTCCTGAGGCCTCGGGACAGACTTCCACGTCCCCCTCATGCAGCGTCCCTACGAAAGTATCGGCCTGAGCTAAACTTCCCCGAGATCACGAGACCCCAGCCGGCCCCCCCCTAACCCCACTGTGACTTCAGGACCTCACCCGTCTGCTGTGTGCTGACAAGGGATGAGGGAAGAACTCTGAATCCGTGTTCCAATCTCAGGAGCAAATGTGATTTGGGGGACTCTCTCCTAAGAGAGGTAAGATGGTTTCAAAGTGGTGTTATTCAGTTAAATATTTCTTGACCATCTGTGGTTCCCAAGAAAGATAAAATGATAGATTCTGGGGGAGAGAAGATGTGACATAATGATACAGGGACCGAGCCAGAGGGGTGGGGGCAGGGGGAAGGCGTCCTATGAGCCGAGCCTAAAACCAGCCAGTTTCTAGGCTGCCGATCAGAGTAGCTCACCGACACGGTTAGTGTTGGGAATTCAGCCCTCCCTGAGATGTAAACACGGGATATACAGGAGACTCAGACTCGCTAATCTGAGCAGCCACATGTCTCCCCACAGCCGACTGAATCAGGCGAAGTCCAGTGAGAAGAAGCCAGGGAGACGAGAAAGCAAGGAAGTGTCGGGGGGAAGGCTGTGGGCGGGGCTCCCGTCATCTGCTTCTCACCTTGCCTGCCGGGCGTGTCCCGTGGCTCAGGATGTGGCTCATCGTGGTCAGCGCGATCTCGGGAAGAAGCCGTGCGCCGCTGCTCATGGGGGAAGCGGCCCCGTGAGATCCCTCGACTGAGGTGTTATTGGGTCGACGGTGTCCTTACCGGCTTTCTGCCTGTGGCCCATCTGGTCCTGACGGTGCAGTGCCTGCCGAGAATCGTGGGTCCGTCCACTTCTGTCCGCGATCCCGTCAGTTCCTGCCTCGGAGAGCGGCAACATTCTGTCGTCCGGCGTGGGGCCCTGGGAAGGTCGTGTCTTCTCGGGGAATTAGGGAGCGCCCTGCGTTGCTCGTGAGCCCCCTGCTCTCCAGTCCTCTGTGCAGCGAGAAGGCAGCCGCCGGCCACGCTGCTCTCTCCGGATTGGTTCCCACGGGCATTTTCTCATCCGTTTCCTTGAGTCTGTCTGTGTGTTTAGAGTGGGTTTCTTATGGGTGGCATGCAGTTGAGCCTTGTTTTGTGACCCACTCAGACAACCTCTGTCCTTTACTTTGTGAAAACAGTTCGACCACTGGTGCTCGGGGTTACACCATCGAGTTCATGGCCACCGCATGTGGCACTGTCTTCATTGTTGCTCTTGGTCTTTGCTCCCACTTCTGTCTTCTTTAATTGCCATTTAAAAACACACCATTTAATATGATTGTCCCCATTTTTTAGATGAGGAAAGCGAGACTCAGAAGCAATTCACAGTTTGTCCAAGCACGTGCCTTTTGTCACTACTGATTACGGGGCTTGAATTAGGACCATCTCTGTTCCTTCCTGTCCATGGAACTGCTTCCCAGATTTTCCTTCTATTTAGAAATTCTCAGTCTCTCTCTGAGTATGATAACCATACGAGGTTTTAAACCCTTTAAAATGGGTCACAGTTTAGTTGTTACGGGAGAGGAAAAGCTACATGGAGCCGGCATTCACAGGCAGGTGCTGCTGCGGGAGGAAGGGGGCCACAGGTGGGGGACGGGAAGGCTGGAGACCGCCGGGGTCGGAGGTCATTCTCTCCTGAGATTAAAGTTTATATTCAACGGTAAACAGAGTGTAGACACATGAGCTTTCGAGCTCCTGCTCAGGCCCAAATGGCTGTCGTCAGCACATAAACAGTTGCAGGTGATGAGAAATGGCATCCATTTCTTTTATTGTGACAAAATACACAAGACATGAAATTTACCATTTTGACCATTTGTCAGTTTGCAGTTCGGTGGCATTAAGTGCATTCAGGGAGCCCTTTCCACCTCAGAGAGGACCACCGACCTGGCTCATCCTCAGCCTCGTTCAGACCCCTGAGACAGACAGACGTTTCTTCCCCGGGACAGACAGACCACTGTCTCCTGTGACAGACAGACTGCTCTCCCCTGGGACAAAGAGACTGGTCTCCCCCAGGACAGACAGACCTCTCCCCTTCGGGACAGACCTCTCGCTGGTTTTCCTTCCTTGCTTCCTGCCTTCTCCTGCATTCTGTGCTGTTTGTCTCAGCAGGATTAATGGTGCAGGAACTTCCCCCATTATATTCCATCGGGTCTGGAATTTTTCCTGAAATAATGTTCATATTTCTCTATTTTGTCCTGTGCTGAGTTGTTTTGTCACGGCATCTGCAGCTCCCAACCCCCAGCGTGAACGGAGGATTTCCGTGCCTGCTACCCCGGGCTGCAGGCCCCCACCTCACCGGTTCAGCAGGTGCTCACACTTGGAGCAGAGAGGCCGTGGGCCCGGGTGCCCTTCTCCGGGGCTGGATAGGGCACTGTCTTGGTGTGGTGTTGGGTCGGTCCTCACGTATGGATGGTTCTCTTCAGAAGCAGGGCTGGGGAGGGCCCGCAGGGGGCGGATTTCCGTGGACACAGACCTCGGGCTGGGGAGGCTCTCCAGCACTGGAGACAGAGGCTGGGGCCCTGGCCAGGCAGGAGGGCACCCCGTGTCCCCGGGGCCGCCCCTCCGCGGGGAGGAGGAGAGCTCACTCCCTCGTCCTGCCCCCCGGAGTCCCCACGGAGGAGCCGGGCACCCCGCGATCCGCCCCGACCCCCGCACCCCTGGGTCAGTGCGCATGGGGTACCCTCGTCACATCAGGCGGCCTCCCATTGTCCTCTGTCAGCTGTAGCCGGTTGTCGGCACATAAATTGGGAGCTGTTTTCCCCATTCTCTGATCCATAACTGGGACCCTGTGCCAAAGACATTTTCACTTGTTGCATCCTGGCCAGACGCGTCGCTGGGGAGGGATGCGCACTTTACCCTCCGTCCTGTGCCCCCTCTGCCCACATGCTGCCCGGAACACAGAACACTGGGTCAGTGTTGACTTGAATGTTTAAAACTAAGAGAGGAGACAGGCTGTTTCCTCTCCAGCACCAGTTTGTAAAACACAAAGCCACCCTAGTGAAGTGACTGTGTGTGTGTGTGTGTGTGTGTGTGTGTGTGTGCGTGTGTGTGTGCGCAGCGAGATAGGAGAAGTCTGATTTTATTGAGAGTCACTACGCCTTGGAGTAATTTGCGCAGCAGCAGGTAACTGAGAGTCGAGTAGGACACGCGAGAGACGCTAGCAGGAGACGGTCAACTTAATCCTCGGGCCCGGGGAGCGCCTCCCGGCCGACGCTGCTCCGGGACGTCCGTTCACACAACTGAAGGGAATAACCGGAAAGGCAGACATCACACAGGGGATTGTGACCAGGTTGGACGGCGTGGCGGCGCCTGGCCGCGGCCGCCGGACTCCCTTCGCGTCCTCCCGGTGGCCGGCCTCCCCTCCGCTGCCGCGGCAGTGACACGGCACCTGGCACGCGACCTCCCGCAAACCCTCCGTCTGTGTGGTGCCGTGTGTCGGGGGGATGACTGGAGGCCAGGGGCGGAGGATGACAGGGCCCGGGTCCTGACGAGCCCATGGCCCCCATGCCAGGCACACGGGGGACGTGCCATCCACGTGGCCTCAGAGGTCTTCTCGGGAGGCTTCCTCCGGCCACTGTCGTGCACAGGAGCGAAGGCACGCCGTGTCCTGGCCGCCTCAGCCGGGAAGGGGCTGTCACCGGCCCAAGCACCGGTCAACATGGGCCCCAGGGGACTCCAGGGAGTGGGGACATGGCCATCCAGGGTCGCCCTGCAGGGGAGGCGGTGGGCCACCCTCCAGGTCCTTGCGCAGATCACTCCGCCCCCAGGGGCCTGGCTCACAGGCCCTCTCGCCCCTGCAGGTCCACACCCGCCGCCTCCCGGCTGCATCAGCTTCTGCCCTGTCTGGGAGTCTCCAGGCACTTTCCTAAGATGCTGATTTTGCACAAGATATTTTAGTGTGCAAATCGTTTGCAAGCTTTTAGACTGGTGAGCTCTTGAACACCTGTTTTCCTTCCTGTTCCTAGAATCTGTGGGGACTGTAATCAATGCACTTGACCGAACAGCGGAGGTGGGGAGTTTCTTCCCCCAGGGTGCGTCTGGGTGCTATGGTGCAGACCACACACGTTCTGCTTTGCCTGTTTTACTGTGGTTAAAAGTGACCTTTGTACGTGTGTGTGTGTGCGTGCATAGCTACTTGTATATAGGTATACATACACATGCTTAACACATGCACACATACTCCTAAGGAGTGAACTGTGTTTGTAAAAGGCGGTGAAGTCTGTGAAACCCACGGGGAGAACCCCCATCACAGCGCCCGGCCCTTACTCATTGCAGGCATCAGTCTCACAGCGGCGGCTCTGCCGAGGGGCTCTCCTGGTGCCTCCACGTGCTGATGACTTTATTCCAAGGACTAGAAGAGAGATGTACCATTTTGCTTAAAGCAAAATCCATCATTTACACACCTTCTCCCACCTGGGAATTTAAAATCATTTTAGCAGCCTTAATTAAGGACGCATCACAAGCCACCTCTGGGCTAGCTGAGAAATATTAGCCCAATTTGGCGGTAGGCAGAGCCGCGCAGAGGAGCGGGCCCGTGCTTCAGAAGGCTACCAGTGAGTTCATGAAGTCCTTGGAAATATTTCTGTCCATGGCCTTTTTTTTTTTTTTTTGGTCTGCTGTTAGCACACGGTTTTTTTAAAGTCTCTCCTGTAAGGATCGGTTTCCCCAAAGATACGCCTGGGGTATGGGGTCCTGGCGGCCACAAGCTGACCGTGGACCTCTGGCTTCCGTCCTAGACTGTAGGTGTGCTGGGACCCTCAATGACTGGAGCCCGAGGGAAAATGTCCGTGATATCCACTGCTTCTCCTGAAGCACGTTAGCCCTTAAGTCCTGGGTCACCCTGAGTCCTTTCCGAGAACCTCAACTGTAGCTTCACAAATATGAACACGTTCCAGTGTGTGCCTCCAAGAGATTTTCAAGGCACCTTTGATCTCTCCTGGAGTTCAGGTTGTACGCGCCCTGTAACTTCCAAGGACATTCCCACAATGATGGTCAAGGTCAGAGGCAGGAGTCATCCTGGGACATTTCCCAGCCTCCATCTACATGCATGTCTTCAGGAAGGAAAGCCACTGACCCTCTGCTAATCTTTGTCACGGCCTCTCTTGCTGAGCACCTACTTGGTTCAGTTCTTTTTGATATTCTGCGTGAATAAACATATGCCAGAAGCAGCATGCCGGCTGGTTTCAGTAAGTGAAGTCTTACTGAATCCTTAACTCTGACAAATCCTCTGGACAAAGAATAGCCTTTTCACTCCTGCTGTAAAAAGAAAGCACTTGATGAATCCAGACCCTTAGGTAGGATTCGTCTATGGGATGCGTCCAGTGATCACACAGAAACACCGTTCTACGAATTAGATTTTACCTTTCCCTCAGTGACGAACAGCTTCCTTCCTACCAGGGTATTCACTGAAAAGCCTGTCTTCCGATGCTGGTTGTGAGCTAGTGGTAATAGCTCTATTTCCTACCTAATATTTTTAAAATCACTTTTCTTACATGATGTGAGCCCCTCAGAAGAAAAGTCCTTGTGCCAAGCAGAATGACATCATAATTACAACGCTCTGCATTTCCCGCTGGGCTGCGCTGTTAAAGTAGGTCAAGGATTGGTCTAGAGAGACCTTCTTGTGTAAGTAAAAATGTGCCGGCCGTTCCGATGACTTTGGTCTTCGCTCAGCTGTCCTAACACGGCCCCACAGACAGACCCGTTTTCCTCCCAGTTCGGGGGCTGGGCGTCTGGCTCAGTTCCGGGCGGGGCTCCTCCTGGTTTGCAGACGGTGCCTTGTCTGTGCCCTCACCTGGTGGGGACAGAGAGATTGGTGGTTTGTGCCTCTTCCTATGGGGCACCGGTGCTATCTGAGCTCCCGTCTCCACGCACAGCCACACTGAAGTTAGTCATCAGTGTACGAAGAGTCCCTTGCAACTGTCAACGGCAATACCTCCGTAACACATACGTGAGCTGGCCCCTGGCGCGGGCCGTGTCTGGGCCCTTGAAAGGTGGTCAGCACCTTGCATTGGACTCCTGCCACCGAGAGCCCTCCCCCTCCACTGGCATTGTTTGAAGGGCTCTGCACCAGCCACATGCCTAAGGGTCCTAACCATGCCATGCCACCACAGATGCCGGGGAAAGCCAGAGTCATGTTTCAGCTACAGCACGTACTGACCGGCAGGTGGAGGGGCCCCGTCCTGCTCAGTCTGCCAGGTTGTCAGCACACAGCACGTGTCTGCTCGCTAGATGCAAGAGTGGGAGACGGGGGGGACATATTTGTAAGCCACTGGAGCCCGTCTGGACAGCTCTGCCCAGCGTCCGGAGCCCTGGCCCCCAGCACTGGCCCAGGGCATGAGAAACATTTACCAAGTGCTGCCCAGGCGGGTCGGCTCTGTTCTGGGGCCACACCATGGCGGCACAGGGCCTGGAATTTGGGGGGACAGAAGCTGGCAAGTGGAGGAGGCCCTACAGCGCTAGCAGTAAGATCTGGCGTGGTTCTGTTTCTCACGTGATGTCATCCCCATCCATGGGGTTGGGGGAGTTGGGTCAGGAGCACTTGTGACGTGGACCCAGCTCAGGGGCTTTCCTGGGGCTCGGTCACACCCCTGATGTGCTCCGGTTCTGGGGGGGGGCCCCTGCCGAGCTGCCTCCCAGCCCTTCCTAGGGTCCCCGCCTCCCCACCGCGCTCTCAGGCTGGAAAGCCTCTGCATTTCCTCCCAGCGGACCCTGTTCTCTCTTCTCCAGGCTGTGCTTTTGATGCAGATGAACAAGCTTTGCAGTCTTTCCTTCTTTCCACCTTTCTTTCCATCAAAGCCTTCACTGAAGGTGACAGTCCAGATGTCTGCAGAGCGACCTGGGGAGCCCCATGCTTGACGGCAGCACTGGCTTTCTGTTGGTGCTGCTCTCAGTGATCTGCCTTCCACCCCCATCCAGGCACCTCTGCCTGGTGCGGGGGAGCGTGTGGAGGGCGAGCGAGGACCCGAAAGATGCCCCCTCATCACAAACGAATGCCGCAGACTACAGAGGAGGCACAGAGGGCCATCCGATTGCAACATGGCGCCGCCTGCGTTCTCGTTTCGCCTGGTCCCTTCCCGCGGTCGCGGAGAGCCAGAGCTGCGTCCTTCCGGCTGGGGTGTCTGGCCCACGGAGGGGGCGGGGCAGGAGGCCAGTCGTGCTCAGACCCCCCGGTGCCGAATGTCTGCGGCGCTGCCCCAGGAGGGCGGGGGAGGGCCGGAAAGGGTGTTCTGGCAAAGCCTCCGCGTATTGGGCTGGACAGTTTTAGGTAATTATTAACCACAGGTAATTAGGCAACTAGTAAGCCACGAGGGGGGGCCGTGGGGGCTGGCGGAGGGGGAGGGGCAGCTCCAGGGTCCAGAGCCCTGTGTGCCAGACGCTGGGGGCCCTCGAGGGGCCGGCTGCGCAGCAGAGCGCCTGCGGGTGCCGACGGGTCCTCGCAGTGTATGTGAAGCGTGTTAGCGGTGCGTCTCCTTCCGAGTTCTCACCACACACACCTACAAACACACCAGGCGTTTCTGGAGGGGAAGGGGTCAGGAACTGACGTACCCACACCCGTCGGAGCGCACGCGTCTGCACATACAGGGTGTGTGTATCAGTTCTACCCCAGTAAAGCTGAACAATTGTTTTTTTTAAGTAACGGCTAAGTATTCTTTCCTTAACACTGTCTTCCGGACCTACACAGGCATGTGTGTGTGTGTGTGTGTGTGTGTGTGTGTGTGTGTGCGCGCGTGCAGGGGAGGAGGTGTGCGTGCAGGGGAGGAGGAGGGGGCCAGCTCTACTGCTGGGGCGCATGCCTGGGACCAGATTAAACAAGACAGGCACGAGTGGCTGTGGGTCCCGGGGGCCTGTGCAGGTGTCACCACCAAGCCCGTGCTCTTCCCAGCCATCCCCGGGGCTTCCCAGCCCAGGAAACCCACCTTCACAGACTCTCCTCCTCCTCATCCGCCCCCAGAACTCCCGACTACAGTCAGTTCATTTCTGCCATGCTTTTAGTAAACTCAACATCAGGTACCAATTTCCTTTGAATTCTGTCCCTGCCGTCTCTGTGCTGGGCTAGCGAATGTTCCTCTTGCAACTAAATGACGGTCGGTTGGCTGTACTTCCAGCGGGGAGTGCGCGTCCCTGGAAGAGGGGGCAGCGGTGGAATGAAAAGGAAGGTCAGGGGTGGAATGAAGGGAAAGGACCCATGACCTTGAACAGCAAGTGTGTGAGGCTAAGTGTCTAGATTTTCATATCTGGTGTTTAGTCCCTCATCTTACTCATTAACTTTAGGGATTTATTTCTCCCTTTACAAGGTCCCACTTTTTCTTAATGGGGAATCAGTAAAGTGCTCTGTCTCTGCTTTTAAACACAGACGACCCCAGACAGCGCGTGGTGGTGACTCCCAGCGCAGACAGGTGCTCGTGAGAAGGGAGACCCCCAGGGCCGGGCCAGTCTGCTCCCCTGCACGGTCTCCGGGGTCCAGGATTGTTTCTTCCATGGGCTCTGTAAGCCCTGTCTGTCCCCCACTGCCCTGCAGGGCAGTTCTGCTGACCCTCTGTGGTGGCCTCTTTCCGTCACCAGAAGAACCATGAATGCAGCTGAGGGATGGGTTTCTGAGGCGTGTCTGTGTCCCCACTAAATAGAGACAGGAGCTAACGCACTCTTAAAGAAAGTGGCCACTCTCCCTTTGTGAGGAGAGAGAGGACACAGAGCATGCCTTCGCCACACGGACTGCGCAGCCAC
Organism: Suricata suricatta; assembly: GCF_006229205.1. NCBI lineage: Eukaryota > Metazoa > Chordata > Mammalia > Carnivora > Herpestidae > Suricata > Suricata suricatta. Next base: position 352,308 of record NC_043700.1, on the reverse strand, counting down.
TGACCAGCGGGCAGTTGGCGGGATCAGGAGGGGAGAGGATTTTGCGTGTGTTTCCAACGCAGAGGCCATCTTCCTATCCCGAAACTGCAGCTGAAGCCCGAGGGGTGTCCCGACAGGAACAAGGATGTGTCTGCGTGGTGCCCGCCGCCGGTCCCTGCCCGGGGAGCAGCGGGGCCACGGGGTGGCAGGCGGGTCACACGGTGCTGGCTCCCCAGGGCCCCATACTGTGGCCGGTGTGTGTCAGGACGGGGTGGGGATAAGGATCACCACCAGAGGCAGACCTTTGTTCACGACTCAATGGGGGAGAAATTGGAGGTTCTAGGCTTTTCCTTACAGAGAAAGTAGGAAATGAGGTTTTTAAAATAATGACAGCACGCTGCTGCCACACCAAATGCGCAGAGCTCACGGCCGAAGCAGAGTATCCAAGGAAAATGACGTGATTGCTCATTAACGACCATGAGCACCAATAATCTGTTTTTGTTTTAAGGAAGAAGAGGGGGCGCCTGGGGGCTCAGTCAGCTGAATGTTGACTCTTGATTTGGTTCAGGTCATGATCTCGCGGTTTGCGGGATTGAGCCCCACGTTGGGCTCCGCACTGGTGGTGCTGAGCCTGTTTGGGATTCTCTGTCTCTCCCTCACTTGTCCTCTTTCTCCCAAAGTAAGTAAACAAGCCTAAAATATGTTTTGAAAAAAGGGAAGAAGAACATGGAGCAAGGGATGGGACCAACAGCATTTGTTCTTTCCTTGATTCAGTGAAGTAATTAAAATTCACATGACTATACTTTAAATTTTATTAGGTTTTTAAATAATTCAAAAGAGCAACAGCTTAGGAGAGAAAAGGAAGCAAAACGTTAGGTAACTTCGAGGGGACTACGCTGTGGGGAGCAAGTGACTCCGGGCCCGTTCCTGCGTGTCTGTGTTCCATGGGTCACGTCACTATTGATCAGAGACCCTGGGGCACCTGGTGGCTCAGTGAAGTGTCCGAGTTCGGCTCAGGTCATGATCTTGTGGTTTGTGGGTTCAAGCCCCGCGTTGGGCTCTGTGCTGACAGCTTAGAGCCTGGAGCTGCTTCAGATTCTGTCTCTCTCTCTCTTTCTCTCTCTCTGCCCCTCCCCTGATCACACTGTCTCTCTCTGTCTCTCAAAAATAAATAAATAAATGTTAAAAAAAAAATCAGACACCCTGACCCCCCCCACCCCCGCCCAGTTCCCGGCACCACAGCCCGCGCTGAAAAGGCACACACCTGAAATCACATCTGAGCAGTCGTATGCCGTTCCCTCGGAGGTGGGCGTGAGGAGACAGTCGCACGGGGACCCGCCTGCAGAAAGGCAAGTGTGAGCTGGACAGTTATGTATGGGGGGTCCTCAGCGGTTCCCACCGTTTCAGTGGTGAACCAGGGTGAGACATGGCGGGAGCCCTGCCCCAGGGGTGACCCAAGGGCCCACCGCGGCCTTCCGCGTCCCAGGCAGGCTGACACCACGGGGCGTCGCCAGGGGGCATTGCCTGCCCTCTGGAGCCAGGTGGTCTGGGGTGTGAGCGTGTTCTACGCTCCCCAGCCGGCGAGGTGGCCCCGGCAAGGGACGTAACGGCCCTGCGCTCACTCCCTTAACAACGGGGACTGCGTCTGCGAACCCGAGGAGGTGGGGGGACTGGAGACCGCGCGTGTGCGACGCGCAGGTCGAGCGGTCTCTGGACACAGTAGCCGCGGCCCCCGTGGTGCCGTGAGGCTCAGCCCTTCGGCTGTGCTGCGTAGGTTCACACGGACCAGAGTCTGTTCCACGCTTTACTTAAAACAGTGGGTCCTCGAGGTTTTCCTGGCGGCTGCGCCTTTTATATGGTCCTGTACCTTTGAAACAGTGGCAGGGGCCTCAGCAAGAACCGGACAGAATTCCGGCTGCACCCTTGGCAAGGTCTGCTGGCCCTTCACCGCCCTCGGCCTCGACCTCCTCTCCTGAAAACGGGCACCAGACACGGTCTGCATGGACGAACGTCCCGCGTGTCCGGCGCGTACCGTGACCCGGGTAACTGGCCACGGGCAGCACTGGCACACGCGGTCCCCCGTGAGCGCGTCTCCAATGCTGCTGGTGCTCCTCCAAGGCAGCGGCGTGTCCTTGTCATCAGGACTCTTCCCAGATCCGAGCGCAGCAGTGTGCCGTTAAGGGGTGTTCAGAACTGAGATTCAGTAGAGATTTCAAATTCTAACTTTAGTTTTCTGGATTATAACCAGGACGTGAGCAAATCATCCTGGAACTTGGTCTTCTTCACTGGCTCAGAGATCGTTTTCTGTGTCGTTTGCTCCTGTGGCCGGTAGCTGCTGTTTCAGTGCAGGACAGTCATTAGACCAACATGTTTGCTGGGGACCTTACAAATGAGTCGTTTCCCCGAGCTTACAAGTTACCTCCAAGGTAATTGCACTTTTGAAGCCCTCAGCTAGCGGCGTAGACCCTCCATGCGGGCGGCAGCGCCCAAGGCCGCGGCGTGCGAGCCTGAGGGGGTCCCTGGTGGGACGTCAGACGCCGAAGTCCAGCTTGCCAGAGAACGCGAGGGACCCTGTCCTGGGGTGCATCCCCTGCTGTCTCAAAGACCTTCCTTTCCGTATCTCGGAGACAGCAGCCTCTCACGTGCGACACCCCCTTGTTCTGGGACTCTGCACCCCGGTTCTCGGCTGCAGAGGGAGGCGGTGGCCACACAGAGTTGATTCGGCTTCTATCCTTTAAAGTCTCTAGTGAAAGAAGGCGGTCACTGTCAGATGAAACAGAGCAGAAAGAACGAGCCGTGAGCCTGACTCACTGGGCTGTTCACGTGTCCCCGCCTCGGGGACTCCCCGTCCTGTGCCCGCTGCCCTCGGGAGCCCCTTCCCGGCCCTGGCTCTCCCTGCTGCGCAGACAGCCCTGCCCACGTGAGAGTCACTGGTTACAGGAGGCAGGTCTGACGCCACCCCCCAGGCCCCTGCGTCGGCTTTCTGCGTTCACTGCCTTTAGCCAGATCGCTGAACAGTGCGTGTCTCACCGTATTGATATGTGATCATGATTCTATGTATGAACATATACTCGGGCTTTTTAATGATGAAAGAAAAGTTTTTACGAGCTGCCCTCCCATCCAGTTGGCAAAGATCTAAACATTTCTTAATGCCCCGGGCTGAAGGCCTCGGGTCCTCCCCCCATGACTGATGCTGCTTCTCGGAAGGAAGTTGAAGATGCACAGGGCTGACATCCCCAAAACGGCAGCCCCCAGCGCCAGCCCACCCGTGGGGACAGCAGTGTGAGCGTGACCTTGCAAAGCAGTCAGACCTCACAGCAGGTGCAGTGCTCTTGGGGCGAGCTTACTGAAGCAGGGGCGACTTGAAAATGGTAAAAAATTGACTTAACTTTAATTTACTAAAACTGTAAAATGGTTAAAAGATTAAATATAATTTAAAAATAATTATTTAATTGTTAATTTAATTTAAAAAAATCTCTGTGGAAGTTTTATTTGCCCTCACCCCACCCACTCACCAGATCTTACCCTGTGTGTATTTTACCACACACACCCACAGACACACACCCACAGACACACACACACAGACACAGACACACACACATCGGCACACACACGGCCACACACACCCACAGACACACACACACACACACACACACACACACACACACACACACACACACACACACACAGCCACAAAGCACCCATCTTTAATGGGGAATTTAGAATGCCACACGTATACCCAGATCAATATATATATGTTCAGGAAAGACCTAAGCCTGTAAATTTTCACTTCAGGCTCGTAGCGACCCTGTCCAGGTGACCAAGGTGTCCCTGCACAGAGAAGACCTGCAAAGGCTGGAAAAGGGTTTCTGTTTGTTAGGGTTTGGCTGGTTATTAGCTCCTGTCACTCCGAAAGTCTCTGTCAAGCACCAGCTGGACACGAAGCTAAAGCAGAGATGCTGGTGACCACACGCCATAAAGAAGACCGTCCTTCTAAACGTTGTTAAAGTTACCAACTAGATCACTGAGCCTTCAAAAGAAAAAAAAAGGCAGCCATCCCTGGAGAAAGCTTTCTAGAGTTACATCATAACCTTCAAATGTCCAGCTTTCAAAAAAAAATCAACACGCATACAAACAAGCAGAAACATATTACCCATTCAAAGTAAACTGCAAGAAAAGGTCCTTAGAAAGCCCAGATGTTGGACTTACTGACAAAGCTTTTTAGAACAATTGTCATCAGTGCGCTCAGAGAACTAAAGGAAATTGGCAAGACAATATATGAACACAGCGAGAATATTAATAGTTAGAAATTATAAAGACCAAGCAAATTCTGGAGGAAAAAATCTATAAGCCTCCGAAGATTAATGAACTCAAAGTAGGGTAAACACAGGAGACGCACACAGCCACACAGTGCAGTCAGACCGCTGAAAACCACCGAAGAACAGAAAAGGAAATAAAACCTTGAGAAGTGAAGAGGGGCGACTTGTCACATGCAAGGGACTCCTAAGAGCTCGTCACCCGCCTCCCGTCAGAGGCCATGTGGCTGGAAGGACACGGGATGATTCGTAACGTGCTGGGAGAAGAGGGTGACGTAAACAGTCGTGTCCACGAAACTGTCCTCCAAACTGAAGACAAATTAAGACAGTCGCACGCACACAACACGTGGGAGAGCTTGACACCACGAGCCCCGTTCTACAAGAAACGCCAGAGGGGCTTGTTCCACTGAAGTGAGGGGGGGAGGCAGTCACTCGGAGCCTGTGAGGGAAAAGCTCTTCAGGGAACATAAATACACGAGCAAACATGAAAGCTACCTTATTGTACGGATGGCTTGTAACTCCATTTAAAAAAAAATCGTTTTAATGTTTATTATTGAGAAAGAGAGAGAGAGACAGGGAGACGGAGAATCCAAAGCAGGCTCCAGGCTCCGAGCTGTCAGCACAGAGCCCGACATGGGGCTCCAACTCATGAACCATGAGATCATGACCTGAGCCGAAGTCACATGCTTAATTGGTTGAGCCCCCCAGGCGCCCGTTTACTGCATTTTAATTGTCTGTACAAACACGAGAACTGGAGGCCCAGGCAACCGGAAAACCAGTAACATGTGATCCTTCTCTTCTGTGTGCTTAGAGGTAATCCCGGCTAAGTTTTCTAAGCACACTGTGTCCCCTGCCACAGATTGCCGGCACTGGGACCGCTGGAGGGGGCGGCGTGGCCCTGGCAGCCTGTCGTGCTGTGCCGGCTGGAAGGGGGGGCGCCTCCACCTGGAAGGCGGGCCAGTGGGCTTTCACGAAGGGACGGGTGTCCCTGGCCTGCATTCCTGTCCTGCCTGAGGGGCACGTGCATTCTGTCCCCGTGTCACTTGCATGACCAGCATTGTTAGATGCCGTGCCTGTGTCCAAGCCCAGGGTGTGGCCTCGGGAACGCAGCGGGAAGAAAGATGTGGTTTGAAGTGTCTAATTTAAAGAAGCTTACAATTTCGGGAAAGAGAAGAAGGAAAGGAAGTTCAGAAGATAAGAAGTTGAGGAGGAATGTGGTTCATCCATGGGATGGAATAGTATTTCTTCCTAAGAAGGAAACACCGGCACGGGCTGCCTGTGGACAGACCTGGAGGACTGTGCTCAGCGGACCGAGCCCCAAGCGGACGTGCTGTACAGGTCTGTCCCTGCGACCATGCGCGGAGCAGGCACGTTCGCTGAGCAAGAAAGCAGGGCGGTGGCAGCCAGAGGCTGGGGGGGTAGCTGGGGAGGGACAGCTAACAGGTGCGGTTTCCATTTAGGGCAATGGAGCATCCAGACCTGGGTGGTGGTGATCTGGCACAACGTGGTGACGGTACTGAAAACTACCGGATCGTACACCGGAATGGCGAATACTGGAGTATATGAATTATTTCTGTTTTTAAAATGGTTTTAGGAAACAAATGACTGCCTGAGGTTTTGCTAAGTTTTCACGATCCCCAACTGATAACTGGAAAAAAATCCAAGTTTCCTTATTTACAAAATCAGAAAGGCAAACAAGACACACTACCCTCCCTTCTGGCTGGGCGCTGTGGGCTCAGTGGAACTCTGGTCAAAAGCACGAGCTGGGGGTGCTGGGGGTGCTGGGGGCCAAAGACAGAAGACAGACGGTGGCCTCAAGTGTGGGTGCAGTGGCCCCACATTTGGGCATCTTGGAATGTGAGACAGTAAGATTTTCTACTGTTTAAGCAAAAAAAAAAAAAAAAAAAGAATGAAGGAAAGAAGGAAAGGAAGGAATGAGAGAGGGAGGGAAGGAAGGAAGGGGGGGGGAAGGAAGGAGGGAGCGAGAGAGGGCAGGGGAGAGAGGGAGGAAGGAATGAAGGCAGGAAGGACGGACGGACGGAGGGAAGGGAGGAATCAAGCTGGCTGACACACTGGGCTCATTATGAATCCAAGTGTTTTCAGGTGTTGAGATTGCTCGCCAGGTAACTTGGGAGTGTATTTTATCGTTGGTGAGCACTGTTATGGGCAGAATTATGTCCCTCAAAATTCATATGTCGGAGTCCCAACCCCAGGTCCCAGTATGTGGGTTGACTCGGAGGTGGGGTGTTTGGTTAGGATGGGTCACACTGGAGTCAAGTGTGATCGGTGTCCTTGTAGAAGAGGGACGTTTGGGCACAGGCGCGCACGGGGGCGCCGCGTGAAGGTACAAGCAGAGGCCGGCAATGCCTGTGGACTCCAGGCTTGGCAGCTGCCTGAGCGGGGGAGGCCAGGGCCTGGAACAGACCTCACGGCCTCAGAGGCACCAGCGGCACTCCTTGGTCTCAGACTCCTGGCCTCCAGCCATCATCAAGTGCAGATTTAAGCCCCGAGGTTGGTCCTGGGATGTTTTGTTATCACCATGGCTTCCGGCAAAATCAAAGTACCTTTTAAAATCCATTTTACAATTACTTTAAGCTTCTTAAATTTGTAATCAGTGATTTGTTTTAAGTGATAGATTCTTCTGGTCTGTGAACAAGGACAAGATTTTCCTAATCCTTCAGTTCAAGCCAGGCAGCTGGCTTTACTTCTTGGCGTGAGTTAATGAATGAATAAGTGAATTGATCAGGCCAGAAAAGCAGCCACGGGGAGAGCTCTCTGGAGAGTAGGCATTCCTCGAAGACTGCAGTGTAGCATTCTTAAAAAAAACAAATATGGAAAAACATTGTCCCCTCCACGCTGCACACAATAGGTATTGTAAATATTGCTTGTGTTGAACTAAAAACAGTTTAGACTCCAGGCTCTTAGCTGTCGGCATAGAGCCCAACACAGGGCTCAAACTCATGAACCTCAAGATCATGAAGTGAGCCAAAGTCAGGCACTCTGAGCCACCCAGGCGCCCCCTTTAGACTCTTTAACGCAGCTGCAGCCACCATGCGGGGTGACCGATGCACCTGTGCTCTCTTGTGCCCCCCCTCGCTGCCCTGGCCCATCTGCTTAGAGCAGGGGAGGCTTGTGCCTCATCAGCTGTGCTGAGGACCCAGATGCAGTGTGGGGTGGGGGTAGGGAGCTATCACGCCACCCTGATGTTCTTCCCTGAAACTGTCTTCCGGGTGCCATTTTCTTTCTTTTTTATATATAACTTACTGTCATCTGGTTGGCTAACATATAGTGTAGACACTGTGCTCTGGGCTTTGGTAGAACGTTCCCATGATTCATCACTTACAAGTACCCTCCTCAGTGCCCATCACCCCCTTGGCCCTTCCCCCACCCACCTCCCTGCATCAACCCTCAGTTTGTTCTCTGTAGTAAGAGGCTCTCATGGTTTGCCTCCCTCTCCGTTTGAAACTGTTTTTCCCCTTCCTTCCCCCATGGTCTTCTGATAACTTTCTCAAGTTCTACATATGAGTGAGATCCTATGATATCTGTCCTTCGCTGACTGACTTATTTCGCTTAGCATAACACCTTCCTCTTCCATCCACGTTGCTGCAAATGGCATGATTTCATTCTTCCTCATTGCCATGTAGTACTCCGTTATATAGATAAACCACAACTTCTTGATCCATTCATCAGGTGATGGACATTTAGGCTCTTTCCATAATTTGGCTATTGTTGACAGTGCTAAGCACTGGGGTGCAGGTGCCCCTATGAGTCAGCACTCTTTTATCCTTTGGATAAATCCCAATTTAGTGCAGTTAGGTCACAGAGTAATTCAATTTTTAATTTTTTGAAGAACCTCCGTACTGTTTTCCAGAGCAGCAGCACCAGCTTGCATTCCCACCAACAGTGCAAGAGGGTCCCCTCTTCTGCACATCCTCTCCAATATCTGTTGTTTCCTGAGTTGTTAATTTTAGCCACTCTGACTGGCATGAGCTGGTATCTCAGTGTGCTTTTTCTTTCTGTTTCCCTGATGATGAGTGATGCTGAGCATTTTTCATGTGTCTTGTTGGCCATCTGGATATCTTCTTTGGAAAAGTGTCTATTCATGGTGTTGCCCATTTCATCACTGGATTATTTGGTTTTTGGGCATTGAGTTGGTAAGTTTTTTATAGATTTTGGATACTCGCCCTTTATCTGATGTGTCATTTGCAAGTATCTTCTCCCATTCCATCAGTTGCCTTTTAGTTTTGTGTATTGTTTTCTCTGTAGTGCAGAAGCTTTTTGTCTCGATGAGGTACCAATAGTTAATTTTTGCTTTTATTTCCCTTGCCTTTGGAGGTGTGTCGAGCAAGAAATTGCTGTGGCTGAGGTCAAAGAAGTTGTTGCCTGCTTTCTCCTCTAGGGTTTTGATTGTTTCCTGTCTCACATTTAGATCTTTCATCCATTTTGAGTTTATTCTTCTGAAGGGTGTAAGAAAGTGGTCTAGTTTCATTCTTGTGCATGTAACTAATTCTCCCAGCATTATTTGCGTAAAAGACTGTTTTCATTGGATATTCCTTCCTGCCTTGTCAACGATTAGTTGGTCATACATTTGTGGGTCCAGTTCTGGGTTCTCTATTTGATTCCATTGGTCTAATGTGTGTTTTTGCCTTAATACCTTACTATTTTGATGATTGCAGCTTTGTAGTAGAGGCAAAAGTCCATGATTGTGATTCCTCCTGCTTGGTTTTCTTTCTCAACATAACTTTGGCTATTTGGGGTCTTAATACATTTTTTAATTTATTAAAATAAAAGATTTTAGGATTATTGGTTCTAGCTTTGAGAAGAATGCCAGGGTAATTTTAATAGGGAATGCATTGGATGTATAGACTGCTTGAGTGGCATTGATATTTTAACAATATTTGTTCTTCCAATCCATGAGCATAGAATGTTTTTTCATTTCATTGTGTCTTCTTCATTTTCTTTCATAAGTTTTCTATAGTTTTCAGCATATGTATCTTTCACATTTTTGGTTAGGTCTATTCCTAGGTATTTTATGGTTCTTGGTGCAATTGTAAATGAAATCGATTTCTTGATTTCTCTTTCTGTTGTTTCATTATTGGTATATAGAAATCCAAGTGATTTCTGTACATTGATTTTGTACCCTGAGACTTTGATGAATTCATGTATCAGTTTTAAAAGCTTTTTGGTGGAGTCTTTCAGGTTTTCCATGTAGAGTATCATGTTGTCAGTGAAAAGTGAAAGTTTGGCTCCTTTGCCAGTTTTGATGCCTTTATTTCCTTTGGTTGTCTGATTGCTGATGCTAGGACTTCCAGCACTATGTTGAACAACAGTGGTGAGAGTGGACACCCCTGTCGTGTTCCTGATCTCAGGGGGAAAGCTCTCAGTTTTTCCCCATTGAGGACAATATTAACTGTGGGCCTTTCATATCTGGCTTTCATGATGTTAAGGTATGTTCCTTCTATCCTGACTTTCTTGAGAGTTTTTATTAAGAAAGGATGCTATATTTCATCAAATGCTTTTTCTGCATCTATCGACAGGATCATATGGTTCTTATCCCTCTTTTGTTAACGTGATGGGTCACGTTGATGGATTTGCAAATATTGAACCATCCCTGCAGGCCAGGAATGAATCCCGCTTGGTCGTGGTGAATAATTCTTTGTATGTGCTGTTGAATTCGATTTGCTAGTATCTTGTTGAGAATTTTTGCATCCATGTTCATCAGGGATGTTGGCCTATAGTTCTTTTTAGTGGGGTCTCTGTCTGGTTTTAGAATTAAGGTAATTCTGGCTTCATAGAATGAGTCCAGGAGCTTTCTTTCCGTTTCTATGTTTTGGAACAGCTTGAGAAGGATAGGTAATAACTCTGCTTTAAATGTCTGGTAGAATGCCCCTGGGAAGCCATCTGGCCCAGGACTCTTATTTGTTGGGAGATTTTTGTAACTGATTCAAATTCTTCACCAGTTATGAGTCTGTTCAAATTTCCTATTTCTTCCTGGTAGTGTGTGGGTGTCTAGGAATTTGTCCATTTCTTCCAGGTTGTCCAGATTGTTGGCATGTACAATTTTTCATGGTATTCCCTGACAGTTGTTTGTATTTCTGTGGTGTTGGTTGTGATTTCTCTTCTTTCATTTGTGATTTTATCTCTTTGGGTTTTTCTTTTTGAGAAGTCTGGCTAGGGGGTTATCAATTTTATTTTTTTCACAGAACTGGCTCTTAGATTCATTGATCCATCCTACTGTTTTTTTTTTTAATTCTATATTGTTTATTTCTGCTCTCATCTTTATTCGCTTCTTCTGCTGGTTTTGGGGTTTCTTTGCTGTTCTGCTTCTAGTTCCTTTAGGTGTGCTGTTAGATTTTTTATTTGGGGTTTTTCTTGTTTCTTGAGATAGGCCTGGATTGCAATGTATTTTCCTCTCAGTACTGCCTTTGCTGCATCCCAAAGGGTTTGGACTGTCATATTTTCATTGTCCTTTGCTTACTAGAGCAACTAGGACAGCTTTGTCCGTGAAAGCCAACACACCACATCTGCCGTGATGACGGCTAAGAGCTCCTGGGGGGCAGCAGGGAGTTTCATGTGCTGGTTCAGTTCCTAATCATGCCTGTCTTGAGCAGACAGCTTTTTGTGATGCCGCTGCTGATTTTTTAAGTTTTTCATTATTTCTGCTGTGCCTCTTTCCAAAAAGCACTGGAGGATGGTTTCAGTAGAGTACGGACTTGCTGTTCCTTATGTTGGATGGATTCAGTTTTATTTATCAAGTAAAATATGTATTTTCCATAATATCCAAGAGGAGAGATTGGAAATGATGTCTAATCTTTGGGGTTCTTGGGTTCATCAAATGAGAAGTCGTAATTGAGGAAGGCAAGGCGTGACTGTGGTCTCTGCATTTTGCATATGCATCCTTTGCTGTTGAACTGCTTTTGAGCATTATTTATCGTTTTCTAAATCAGAACAAACTGCAGACTGGGCTCAGCAACACCCGGCCGATGTTTGTAAGTCGGTAACAGCAGAGTCACTGTGCATCCTCAGAGCGCCTGTCCTGGAGGGCGCACGCGGGCTCTGTCCTGCGTGGTTTGTACCGGCTGTCAACGCAGCCCTGCTCTGACTTTGCAGGATTAGAAATGAACTGGAGTGCTGGGACACTGCCCTTTTCGAGCTGAGTATGATTTTATGTCTCCATCGTTGTCTGTAATTATTCCAACATGCACATTTGCATGATTCGGTGTCCGCAGCGAGCACGCTCTTCTGAGATGACCTTAGGGCATTAACACACCCTCCAAGGGTAACGTTGTCTGAGGCACAATGTTATATACGTTTCCCATAAAAGCTTTCCCCCCAAATTGTATGATAAGGGAAACAGAAAGTGTCACCCAATCAAGAATTCCTTTCGAGCAGCTTAATTCCTACTTTCTTGTGCTGCATCTCGTTTAGTCAATTTTTGGTCCTTTACTCATTGAGAGCTAACAGGGACCAGACATTAGGGCAGGTGCACTTCTCTTTTCCTGTCTTTCTCTCAAATACCAATGAAGAGAGAAGGCACTTTAATACCTAAAACAAAACCTTCCCCAGCAGCCTAGTAAAGTGAAGAGCTGACTTCCTTGCCCAGGACAGGGCCCAGGCACCTTACAGATGGGACCACCCTTCATGTGGCCTTGTGCCTGAAGCTGGGCATTCTCCGGCCTTGAGCGGCACTGGTCCTTGGTGCCATCCTGCCACACCACAGCCAGGCTGCCGGGGAAATGCGGGAGCTGTGATTCAAGTGAGCTTTCACATCTCCCATGGTTTCAAGATTTGGGATGGTTGACAAATTTACTGTATTTTATAGGTATAAATTGCTAGCTCAGTGTAAATTAAATCTTATTAACATTTCTTTTAAATTTGGGATAACACAGGGGTCTCCCCCTAAATGGGTTAAGAAGACAAAGGGAACCTACCCAGAGGCCCCCTCAAGGGTTTGCGCCTGCCTCTCATCATGCCGTGGGCCGTGGCATCTGCAACTCATGAGGTGGTCTAGGGTGGTCCACCTTGCCCTCAAAACATGGCCAAACGCAGATCTGCTTCCTTGAGAAAGGTAAGGGGTGAAATTACCATGTCGAGGTGATCCCCAGCTTCTGTGGTTTTCCCCAAGGATTCCCCACAGGCCTAGCTTCCCAGACATATTCCACCACTGAAGCCCAGTCCTGCCGTTTTGTAATACCAAACCAGGACAAAGTACAGGCAGATGCCCATCCTCCTAGGGAGCTGTAGGCCCAGGAGAGTGAGGCTCCTCTGGCCAGAGACTTAATCTGCAGGGCCCGGTGCAGAGGGAAAATACGGGGCCCTTGTTCAATAAGTAGGAAGAAGTGCTATGAAAATAGGAAGACTTTCATTTCTTCACTGTCTCCTCAGTCACGGTTTTCTTTATTTGATCTTTAATGCTATCCTAAGAAAAGAAAAATGTAAATTGTAATCATTAGCATGAATTTCACCAACTCTTTCCAGTTTTACAAGGAAATAAGACAGCACGTAACCTCAGTGCAGAATGACCGGAGTGTTGCGATGCACACGTGTGTGTCATCGTCTTCTTGCCCCAAACGACTCGGTTTCTCTAACTTTACACGGTGCAGAGTCCTGTCCATGCAGAAGTCGGGCTCACTCTCCTGTCTTACGGGCGGAATAGCAACCCCTCACTTGCTTATCGCCAGCTTAGAATTTGTGAAAAATTGAAAAGAGCAGTCGAACCTGACCTTCTTGAAAAATTTAAATATTTGCAGGGGGGTAGCTAAATGTAGCAGAGGAAAATACGAGACCATTTAATGGAGGACTGTCCTCAAGGCCCCTAGAGGGGTTTGTGTCCATAGGAGGCTGGCTGGCATCCAGGGAGCCTGCTGGTTTCCGTAGCGACGGCGGCATCGCGTGCCACTCAGACACATCCCTGTCTGGAGGGGTAATTTCCATCACCGGTACTGAAGCGGGTCTCGAGATGTGCTGTGGAGAGACATGCTTTCCTCACATTTGTGTTGTAGGAGGCAGCCAGAGGTTCAGTAGGACCACCTAGACTTGAGACAGTAATTGTCTGTTCACGCAGAGAAAAAAATAAACAATCCCGAAACGCTAGTTTCAGTCCATTTGAGCAACAGCACACCGTGCACGGCGTGGCTCGCAGCCCCAGATGTGTACTTCTCCGGCCCTGGGGCTGGACACCTGAGATCAAGGTTCTGGGGGCCCAGGGTCTGGTGAGGCCTCCTCCCGGGCCTCCAATGCTGTCCTCAGGGAGGGGCTGGGAGCACTCGGGGGGTCTCCGGTGAGGGCACGAATCCATCATTGGACGGCAGCCTCATGACCTCATCTCCTCCCAGAGCGCCCGTCACTCCGGTTCAATTTCAACCTGTGAATTTGCAGGGGGGACACAGACGTTCAGTGTATAGCACCCAGGAAATACTGGCCACAAATACAAGAGCTGTCATGGTACAGGATGCCCTATAACATGGCAGCAGTACTAGGAAGGCAGAGTCCAAACGTGTTTTTTCAGTAAATTCTGGTAACTAAAAAGCAAACCATATATATCATAAAGTTGAATTGATTTGATATGATAGCTTTAGGCAAAGCTAATTCATCAGTTAAAAAAACCAAGGAAATAAATAGAAAAAAAATACAATGAATTTGAATGAATCTGTTTACAAAGTAGCTATAATACATGATTATAGAAAATGAGGTATTTCAGTATAAACCGCTCTTGTCATCCAGAAAAATAACAGTCTGGTTACAGAGGGATACTACGCTCTTGTTTGAAGTCAAAGGAAACATTCCCCTCACCATGGAACCATGATTAGCAACAGAAAAATCACTGGATACCAGTGGAAATTAGCTTGAACCTTCTTTGACAGTCATATATTCATTGTTTCTGAGCATAGGTTAGAACCAGGAATAAATTTATATGACTTTAATTAGTAGGATAATAACAGATTGGCCTCTGACCCGCCTAAAGACCTCTGGCTGACCGTCTGGCGTCAGGCTGCCTGCGGGAGGTGAGGGCTCTCTCCAGCGCTGGGTCTCGTGTGGGGGCAGCGTCTTCCTTTAGGATGTGCCCAGCCCCAGGGCACCGGCCCGCGGTGACTGGCGATCCATCAGTGCAAAGGGCCCCACACTCCGGAGGATTCTGTGCGTGGCTTAATGCTCCACTCTTGCTGTTTGAACAACGGGTCCTCCATTTTCATTCTGCACTTAGCCCTGCAAATTGTATCTCCCGGTAAGAGTGGTGCATTCTATACAAGGTAATGTTTTCTGTATTTTTTTAGTGTGATCACACTTTATATTCATGCCTATTTGCATGAATGCAAGATTTTTAAGAATCCTATTTGGTCATTAAAATTGCAAACATATCCATTCTACACATTTTTATTAACTGTGGGTGTTCTTTACTAGACTATACATAAATACAGGGATTGCTGGTTAGGAACCTGAAGTCTGCATAGAATACAGCAGACCCTTAGACTTTATGGAGACTCCTGCTATGATGATCTTTTACGATTAGTATATTTCCTTTGTAAATTGAACGATCACTATTATTCAGCCTTCTTAGAAACTATTAGAAAAGACATGACAACAACAACAAAATAAAATAAATGTCCCATGATAATGGAAGACACGATGGAAATGTCAGAATACTACTTGGATATTTGGACTTTCATGATCTAGAGACGTTTCTGGGAAACGTAGAAAATAGGTATTTGCCGTGAACAGTCGAATGATTTGGCTGAGAAGCCTCCTGGAGGCTTTCAGGAAATTAGATGCGGTAACGGATGAAGTGTCTGATCATCTACATTAGCACTTGGACGCTCGGTAGGTTTGCGGCAGATTCTGCATGAAGGATGGCCTCTGAGCCTTAGGGAGAGGCAGCACGGGGGAGCGCTAGAAAAACCGAGTCCGCGGTGACCTGCCTAATTCTGCCAGCAGGAAGGCCAGAAGCAAAGTCCCGATAAGGGTGAGGAATGGCCCGGGTGAATGTGATGAACTCAGAGTACCAGGCTGCAGCCCGGAGTGAGCCCTGATCAGCAATGGAGAAACCTTTGCAGATTATGGAGGAAAAGAAAAAGAAGGTTCTTCTAGTCAGTCTTTAAAAATACTTTTAATTTCTGGAATTCCCTTATGAAATGCTCTTAACTAGTCACAGAAGTATGCCAGAATGCCCCAGTCTCCAAAAATTCTTGCCAATTGAGATTAAATGGTATTTCATTTTAGGATCAATAGTCTCTTTTTCATGTCTTCTAAATCAGTTGGATTAAGCCAGCTCTATTTTTGAAAGTTCATTTTAGACCAACATATAATGATGCTGAAATTTTACATTTCTGTCCTTTCTTCCTTAAAACGTGTGTGTGTGTGTGCTTGTGCATGTACTGAAGACCCCATAGGGGCGACTCTGGGGCCCAGGGAGCGCCAGTTGAACGGGTGTTCACTGAATGTCTCCTCCATACCGGTTCTGTGCCAGGTCCTAGGGACACCAGGTGAGTAAGGAGAGGGGGGGCATGTTTGAGGAATGGAGAGGATTTGCGGGCGTGCCCAGAGCCGAGATCCTGCACCAGCCAAGCGTCTGGTGGCGCTGCCTAGAACCTGAGATAGCACCCCGGTGAGCCTGTTAACTTGAGGCTGTCTCTTACCAAGTAAACCTGGAGGATTGCAGAGTCCCTCAGAATATCACCCCCCTTCTTAAAGCAGATAAACAACATGACACCCCGGCCCCATGAGGCCAGGACCTGCCTCCGTGGCCACAGTGTGTGACTGATGTCGCAGGCATGCCCTCTCCATGCAGGGGTGAGTGCCCGGTGCACTGCCCCTCTCTCTACAGCACTTGGGGCCTCCCTCCCCGCTGCCGCTGCCCTGCCCCTTGCCTCCCCCCGGGCACCTTCTCTGCGGTCATAGCCAGACCACAGCATCACTGCCACCCGCACGTTGGTCCCTCCACTGCCCTCTTACATCACTGGCTGCTTATCCAGTTACACAGGAAACTAGAAGTTTCCTTCCCCAGGGCTTCTTTGTCTTCCAGATTCTAAATGTGTTGGTGCCCAGAGCTCCAGCCTTGGACCCTTCCTCGATTTCCATTTATTTTCTAGCCACCCCGTCCTTCTCATTAAATGAAGGCTATACATTGATGATTCTTTAACTGATATTTAAACCAAGTGTCCCCTCGAGCCCCGGTCACACCTGCCCTGCAGTCCACCCCAGATCCTCACTTGATGTCTGCATGCCTCTCAGAGCTAGCATGCTGCAAAGCAGACCGTGTCCAGAACCCACGACGTGCTGGCCGGGACTCCCGCCCCTGGAGGGGATGCAGAATGGCGCAGCCACTCGGGAAGGCACTTGGGTGGTTTCTTACAAAACTAACATAGTCTCACCCAGGAACTCAGGAATGTGTGCTTGGTGTTTACCCAGCGGAGCCGAAACCCATGTCCACGCAAACCCGGCAGCTTTATCCAGAACTCCACAGCTTGGGAGCTGCCAGGATGCCCTTCGGCAAGTGAGTGGATAAATCAACTGGTTTACCTAGACGTAGGACATCATTCAGAGCTAAGAGGAAGTGAGCCATCAACCCTTGAAAAGACCTGGAGGAAGCTTAAATGTGTATCACTATGTGAAAAAAGGCAGTGTGAAAAAGGCACATACTGTATGATTCCAACCCTGTGACATCCTGGAAAAAATAAAACTATGGAGACAATGAAAACATCAGTGATGCCCCGGGCTTAGGGGGGTGGTGCGAACAGGCAGAGCGCTGGTGATTTTCAGGGCAGTGAAACCATCTGCCTTATTTGCCAAATTCAATTCACCCTGAACAACATGGGTTTGAAGTATGTGGGTCCAGTTACACCCAGATTTTTTTCAACAAATGCAGTTCAATACTATGAATGTATTTTCTCTTGGTTTAGTAGGATTTTCTTACTAACGTTTTCTTCTCTCTCGCTTACTTTATTGTGAGAATGCCACACGTAATACGTGTGACACACAACATCTGTGTTAATCACCTTTACGTTCTCAACCGGAGAGGCTTCCGGTCAACGGCAGGCTCTTAGTAGAGTCTGGGGGAGTCTGAAGTTGTACGTGGATATTTGAGTGCACAGGCTTTTGGTTATTCTGGGGCCCCCTGTACACACAGGCGTGTGCACACATGCACACATACTCAAGCAGGCGCAGAGCTACTTTTCTGTATTTCTTACTGGAATGGCAGTTCCATGAAAGGACAAGTGTTGCTTTTTCCTCTGTTCTCGGCCCGGAAACAATGTCTGGAACTAGGAGGCACCAGCGGTGCCCGGAGAACGTGCACGTGTTGTCACAGCCTCATTATTCTCCCCAGATTATACAGGCTTCTGCCAAGTACAATGTATTCTCCCCAAGGACCGTTTTCTTGTGTGGCTTGAGAAAGGGAGGTGATCTTGCTCTAGGATACAGCCACCTCCCCCTCTTGGTCTAGTCCATCTGGTGTCCAACTTGTTCTCCCACGGCCAAAAGAGACTCCCCTGAAGTGACTTTCTTCCATGCCACGTCAGGTGGTCCTTGTGGCCAGTCATTTGTGTTAGCGGTTGGTTTGTGAGGTGATGTGTTTCCAGGGGGAGATGCGGCTCTGACAAGTTAGGGCACGGTCATCCGTGGGCGGCCAGCGGGCGCCGGCACACAACACGGAGCCTGGGACTTGGGCATCAGGACGGGAGCCTGTCTGCAGGGGCGCCTCAGCTGGTCTTCACCGTGGCTGGCTCCCCACTCGGTGGGTAATCACACCCTCATCTGCTTGTTCATAGCGCAGTGCCCCGCACGGTGGTGCTTTCAGTAAGCTAACAGCCTGCTGTGCGTTTGCGCCTCCTCTCCCCATGCCGGAGGTCTGCCTTCAGCCCTGAACCTTCGTTTGGATCTTCTCAATAAACTCTAAAGTCCTCTTTCCTCCTCGAGCCTTTTGTGATGGATGGGGATGTCTGTGGTCCTGCCACGTTCACGAACCCTGCTTGCATTTAAAGTCTTTGCTGTCATAGCACCATAGTGCAGTCTGTTGACTGTCATACCCTGAGTGTCAGAGCAGTGATGGTCCAAGGCTGTCCGTGGCCAGGCGTGAATCCGTGGCTGCAGAAGGAAGCCAGCTCCAAGCCTGGTGCAGCCAGCAGCTGGGGTTGGAGAACATTGCCAGCCGTGGGCGGGATGAGGCATACTTGCTGCTGTTTTCCTAAAAGGACCCCCAGCAGTGCCTGCCTTCCCAACGTTCCTGCCACCCAGCAGCAACACCCACTGCCCTTTGAGTCAAGTGCAGCTGCTGGAACGTGGGGGCTGTTGTGTCACATCTTACAGGCTCAAAGGCTGCCTCTGAGGTCATTCCACAGCACGCGCCCTGTGCAGAGACCCCTTCGAGGAGTGGGTGTCTGCTCCTCTTAACCAGACGGGTCTCCATCTGTAGAACAAACATGAAAGAAGCCACGGAGTATTCAGGAATCTTCCAGATCACATCTTGGCACTTCGCAGGTGCAGGGGATCTGCAGCTGTATTCCTGGGCTGGGCAGTGCCCTCTGGGAGAGGGTGGACCCTGCGCCACGCAGTGCCCTCTGGGAGAGGGCGTCAGCCCCGGCCGCGCAGTGCCCTCTGGGAGAGGGTGTCGGCCCGTGCTGGGCCTGAGAGCCGCCATTAAACATTTCCTGGTACCTTTTCTTTAGCCTCATCCTGAGCCCTACTTGCTCGCGTCCCAGACTCTCCTCTGCCTCCTTGAACGGGAGAGGATCTGCGTGTGTCTCTGCCCCAGACTCCTGTCCCCACGGACCCGTCCACCCCGTGCTCAGTCTGCAGCCCGGCTCCGAGCCACATGTGATCCGGTCTGAGCAAGAGACCAAGTTTGGACGTCACAGAAAGCTAGTGAGCTGGACGTTACATCACACAGCACCTCCGAGCAGGGCCACAGCGTGGAGCCTGGGGGCAACTGTGTCGTGTTGGGCACCTAACGCTAGTTGGGAGGGGGTGTCACGTGAGCCGCACGCGGGCGCATGCTTGGGAAGCACAGAGACGCAGGGAGACTTGAGAAGGTGTTGGGGGTGTCTGTCCCCTCGATTTCTGTGATGCCTTCACGGTAGGACACCTGTGTCCAAATTCATCACAGTGGGTGCATTAAATATGCACAGCCTTGAGTCTGTCAGCTGTATCCCCATACGCAGAATGCTGTAACCTGGGTTGAAATACAAGGAAGATGGAACATAAAATAAATTTTGTGAATAGGTTGAGGTATCGGGGTGCCTGGGTGGTGAAGAGTCTGACTTCGCTCAGGTCATGATCTCACCTGTTTGTGAGTTCAGGCCCCTGGGTCAGGCTCGGAGCTGTCAGCTCGGAGCCTCCTTTGGGTTCTATGTCTCCCTCTCTCTCTGCCCCTCCACTGCTCACGCTCTGTTTCTGTCTCTAAACTTAATAAATGTTAAAAAAAAAAAAAACTTAAAAAGTTGAGGTATTACCTATGGGTTAAATTTGTTGAACTTAATAAAATTGCCTGGAAATATGAAACAGAGAGTCAAAATCGATTCCAAGAACCCAGCCTGTGTGTGAGGGGACCGTGCTGGGCTCCAGGGGCCTCTGAGGCTGGCGGGAGGGACAGGTGTGGACGCACTAGGGGTGTGGCCAGGCCCGCCCAACCAGCCAGGGCTCCTCAGGGTATTGGGCAAAGTCAGGTGTGACGCTTCTCGGAAAAATCCTGGACTTTTGCAGATGAGGGGTGTGTGGACTCGGCTGAATTGGGGGAAATGCCTGTTTCGGCTGCCCAAAGCGGTGAGGCCTCTGGGGAGAAGATAAGAGGTGATAAAGGGAGCTGGAGGCCACTCGGAGCGAGTCTGTGATGAGGGTCCAGGCAGGGCACCCCCCCCCCGCCAGCCCCAGGTTCCCCTCAGCTCGCGGAGTGGACGCTCCGGGAAGCTAGAAGCCGTCTCACTTGAGGTCACACAGCAGCAAACACGCGGGCAGACCGGGCCCCGGTTCCCGGCCCCCTGGTCCTCCTCGGGCCCTCCGTCCCGTCCTGCCAGCGGCTGGTCTCCTCCCCGCCCAGAGGGAGCCTCAGGTATTACTGTTCAGAGGCTGAAACTTGGAAATAGAGGTGATGCACTCTCCATGTCCCCAGCAGGTGGGTGTTGGCGGGAGGCTGCAGCACAGGATGGGGTTGTGGGGCCGAGAGCTCAGACCCTTCCCCGTCCTCCTGCTGAATCACTGGCTGGGAACCAGAGGTGTCCAGGGGGTCTTCCTGGTGCCTCCTCCCACATCCTCAGTTTTCCAGACCCGCCCCCATCACTCCGTCTCACCTGACGCAGGAACCCTGAGCTGCGTCCCCGCCATCCTCACGCCTGGTCTCAAACTGTCTGAATGCTCAGGGTTTGTGAGCTCTGCTCTGGGCAGGGGTAGTGACGGAGAGGTGGGCTCTGTGCAGGCTGGGGCCTCTGTGTGAGGGGTACGGATGCACACATATGCACACACGGATCTGCACGTGTACGTGCGTGTGCATAGGGGCATAGTGAACTAAGAGGAAGTGCACACATGTATGGCTTTGAGTTGGGAGCAGGGAGACCCCACTGGTGGGGTTGCATGAAGATGCGAAGGAGGGGAGGAGGAGCCACGGGCTGTCAGGGGTGAGGCGAGCAGCCTCTTCACTCAGGGTACCAGGGTCAGGGCTTTCGGGGGACTGTGAGCGCCCTGGCTGTCTACACAGCGGCCAGGCTGTGTGAGGTGTCCTGTCCTCCGTCCAGGAGGGCTGTGTGCCCTGCTCTCCACGCAGTGTCAGAGGCCACCATCTTTCCCAGCCTGTGTACCTGGGGTGTGTGTCACCTCCTGGGAATGTGAGCTCCTCCGCCTGCATCCTGGTGTCCCCCCTGGTGTGCTGCTCAGGTCACAGGGTCACATGACAGCAGTCACCGGGATTTTCCATGCTGTTTGTGCCCAAAAGTTGCTTTGTGAGGGAGACGAGATGTTGAACTGTCCTTCTTCAGGTCCTGGGAGCGGGCACCCCATTCACAATCCAAACACGTCTGCGCTTCCCAGGATCGCTCCCCGCATGACCTCTGTGTATAAACAAAGGGCGTCCGCTGCCAGGGACATAAATCGGGCTGCTGGCCGGGGCTCCCGAAGGCCGCGGCTCCCGGCAATGCGGCAGGTCCCATTCGCCGAGCTCCTGCTGCAGCGGGTGTTCCCGTCCCGCTCCTGAGCAGAGGGCCCTGTGACATCCTGAGGACATGGGGCGCAGAAGAGCCGTGGTCCCTGCCAGGAAGGCTCTGGTCAGAGAGGACGGTGGGCCTTCACCCACATTCCTGCGGGGAGCGTGCTCCAGGGCCGCCGCAGCCATGGAGAGGGCAGCTGGCCTGACCTGGTGGGGCCGTCCCTGTGGCCTGGGGGGAAGGGCAGGGACCCAGCAGGAGGTGGAGTGGGTCGTGCACCTGCATTTGTGTTGGGACAAAAACCTGTCTAACCTCACGGGACAGAGGTGTGTGCCTAAGACGAGGATCGTGCAGACCCGGGACATGGACCCAGAGTCGTGGGGCCTGGCCTCCCGAACCCCACAGACCCGGTGTCCTGGTGGTGCCGTGCCACACGGTATTGGTCCCTGCAGAACCACTGAGCATGGGTGAAAACGGCCCTCCGTCAGTCGGGTCACCGTTGTTACTGGAGGACTTTCGTGGGGGCAGGAGTGTGCTGGGCGCGCCCTCCCCCTGCCAGGACCCTGGAGCCACCAGACAGAGAAAGCCTTTGTAGCGCGTTTTTCCTGGTGGCCCCAGAAAGCGGAAGGCGTTGGGTCAGGAAGACAGGGGTGGGGTCAGGACAGGGCACTCAGGTTTCTACAGAGACAGAGAAGGAGCCCTGGCCGTGTCCCACCATCCGGAAGGACTTGCGGTGACAGCCACGGGAAGGTGTCGGAGCAGATAAAAAATGGCGACCTCAGCAGGTGCGTATCAGGAGAGCGTCTCCGAGGGCGCAGCGCGCTTCCACACGCCGGGCGGGCTTGGGCCTACGCAGGTGCGGTCGAGCACGTGCGTGTGGAAGGCCATGAGCACGTGAGCACGTCCGCACATGAACGGGCTTCGGAAGGGAGCCGGGCCCGTGTGCGGTGGGCCGAGTGCGCCTGCGGCCTCCCGCTGCAGGCGGGCCTCTCTTCCTCCCTGCGTGGCGCTCCCACGGCCTCCCTGCCGTCCAGGTGGTCATCAGCCCCGTCCGGGAGCCGCCGTGGAGTGGCCGTGCTGACTTCCTGAGGTGGGGCAGGCGGGAGGCGAGACCCGGGCTCCTTGGTGCCGCTCTGGAAGTTCCCACGGGCTGCCTCACAAGCAACCACGTTGAACCACAAGAAAAGTCTGCCCGTGACAAACACCCGACAGCTTTCCGGCCGCACACCCACGTCGTTTCTGCCGAGAAGGCCGCGGAGCCGCACGCGGTCCCACCAGTGGGACTCAGGGCCCCCGGCCCTCCTTGCTTCATGTCCTTCCCCTCGCCCACCCCTGCAGACTCTGCCTTCTAGCGTGGGGGCTTCGGGGGAACATGGCCTGCATGTCCCCTCCTGTCCCTTTATGTTTCCCGTCCCATGTCCCCTCCTGTCCTGCACGTCGCTGTGTCCCCTGTTGTCAGCCTTCTCCCCGCTTTGTTGTAGGGCACTGGCTTGCCCCGCCCCCACCCCCATCGGATGGAGCCCAGGACCCAGACTGCACGGTGCTCCACTAAACCTTTGAAAACACGGAGACCCTATTAGGAACCCGTGCGCATCCAGGTGACGCTTGCTGATGCTGAGGCGTCTCCATCTGGGGCGAATCTGAAGGACCAGCCAGCCCTCGGGGCCACGGATGCCGTGTCCGTGTGTGGGAGCCCTCGCCCAGAGGACTTGTGGGTTTCTCGGGCACAGGCGGGCAGTTGTCGTGTGGAGTGTGGCCCCCTGACCCGCCTCAGCCGGACACCCGGAGGGCCAGAGTGGGGAGGGCACTGCTTCACCTGCAGAGGCGGGCGCTCTGTGAACCATCGCGATGCCACGTAAAATGTGCCGTCACAGAGAGGAGAAGCTGCCCGTCTCCCGTCCTGTGATCCGGCTCCTGTGCCCCCATGCCCGGGACAATTCCTGAGCCCCGATCCCGGGTCCCGAGGGCACCGAACCGTCGTGCCCTTGTGCCCGAGGGGGGGGGGCGGGGGAGTCAGGCTGACTCCCGCTCCTCTGGGGAGAGGGAGTGGGAGGAGGAAGATGTGGGGGGCACATCGTTTCCCGTGACAGGTGCAGTCAGATGTCTGCTGTGGGACAGCTTCCTGTTGGACACCTTTGCTCTGGAAGCTTCTCCGGGCCAAGGATGTCCAGAGAGGGGAGACTGCACTTGGTCCAGCCCATGCTGTCCCCGGCTGAGAGCCCCACGGGGCCTCCCCACCTCCCTGTGGGCACTGGGGGCAGCCCGGGACCCTGCAGACACGCGACAGAGACCCTGGAGCTGGCCCTGGAGGAGGTGACGGCTGTGGTGGCCTGGCAGCTGACGTGGAGGGGGCTCTCGCTCTTCTTGATTTGCCACCAGGAGCTGCCGTCCACTCGCTTCCTAGAGCTAC
>NC_043700.1:326030-328380 GCF_006229205.1 Suricata suricatta | reverse complement strand
GCCGCCGCCCGCGGGGCCCCGAGAGCGCCCGAGACCTGCTCCCTGACCGGGTCCCAGCGTCCTGCGGCGAGCGTGGGCACCGCGCCCGGCAGGAGGTCCCGGACTGACTTGTCCCTCACGGCTTCTCCCCTGCGGCCAGCGCCTCCCCCCCGCCCCCCCCGCCGCCCCCAGTCCCCACTGTTCTCTGCTCTGTGTCTGTTCATTTGACACTTTCAGAATCCACACATCCGTGAGATCCTGCACCTTCTTCGTTCCCTGTGTGACGCGTCTCACTCGGCATAATGTCCACCTGCTCTATCCACAGTGTTGCAAATGGCTGGATTTCTTTCTTTTTTATGGCTGCGTAACATTACATTTTATATACACAGTTTCCTGTCTTTGACTCCTGCTTTAGCCATTCAGGCAGGAGTCTGTTTTCTTCCGTCGCTGCCCCGTCTGTGGAAGCAGGGACGACTTGTGGCATCCATTCGCCCAACCTCGCATTGCCTCCTCGAGTCTGCAGAGGAGCCCAACATCCACACAACGGATTTGCACGACTGCCCACCAAATAAATACTCACTGAGCACCACCCACACGCGGGCACCGTGCAGGGCCTCAGGGAGACGAGAAGAGGCCTCGTCCTCCCCAGGCCCACCCCAAGCTGTCCTGTCTGAAGGAAGTCGGGACGCTGATGGGGAGTCAGGTGGCTAGGTGGGTGAGTGCTGAGGTTTACATTCATGCTGGGAGACTGGAAATCCTGGTAGGTGGGGTGGAGCCAGGTCTGCTCCTGACCAAACGGTTTGGTTCTGCTGCTCGAAATCAGCCTGCGGCGGCCTGCAGTGACCTCCCACGGAGACTGCGCTTTCTGCTGACGCTTCTCCTCCGTGGCCTGCGCCCCTTTCACGGGCAGTCAGGTCACCGAGCAGGACCAAACGGAACTTGATAAAAGTTAATTAATTGCAAGGATCAGTTTGGTTAAGAGAAAATGCTCCCAAAACTGCATAAACTTGTCATTACCTCATCTTTGCGACTCCGAGCGCCCACCTCGCAAAGGGTTCCACATTTCCCAGCCCGCTCCCAGCACGTCCGAGTCCTGCCTCGCTCCACACCTGCGGCCTTCTCGTTCACAGGACACCAGAGGTGGCCCGCTCTGCTGACCGCCTGCCGTCAGAAGCCCCCCACGAGTAAGCCCCTCCCCGGGACCCCAGCCTGCAGTCCCCACAGCCCTGCCCGGGGGTCGGAGGTCAGCACCCTCCTTTCTGTGCCGCGGCTCCCACCTCTTCCGCAGGGCAAACCTTCCCTCCTGTCAGCTCGCAGCCCAGTCCGCATCCTTGGTGATGATGTCCCCGGGATCACCCGACAGGACACCCTCCTGACCCACCCCCTGCCGCCTCTGTGACAACATCCGAGAAGCTCCAAGTGTCTGGACCCCTCCCCGTGCCTGCACCGGTCACGACTCCTCCCCAAAGAGAAGTTCCACGCAGCTCTGGGCTCTCAGCCGGCACCCCTGGAGCCTTGGCCGGAGCCCTGCCTGCACACACACAGCTCCCCCTTAGCACCCAGGGACCGGGCCCAGCGCCCCGCACCCTCATCCTGTGGCTGCTGGCGCTTCCATTTCTGTTCCTTGTGAGGACCCGGGATACAGGTCACTCTTTCTTCTGCTCAGGGCTGTGCATTAGCTCACCCATCGTGTGCTAACTTCACAAAGTGCACAGTAATGTGGCTTCAGAAAGCATCTGATGGGCACGTGGGTGCTTAATCATGATGGAGTGTTACAAAGTATTTTGTAACTT
The DNA here is from genome assembly GCF_006229205.1 of Suricata suricatta. Taxonomy (NCBI): domain Eukaryota; kingdom Metazoa; phylum Chordata; class Mammalia; order Carnivora; family Herpestidae; genus Suricata; species Suricata suricatta. The sequence goes on along the minus strand of NC_043700.1, from coordinate 326,608 downwards.
TGGTTGAGAGTGAACAAAGTGTGAAGGTTTCATTAATGTTATTATTGCTAATAACTAGATTATTACTAGTTCACCCACAAAATACATATTTGAACTTCCATAAATGATTTTGTTGGATAGGTAATATTTAAGAAATGTTACATTTTTAGCCTTTACTATATAACAGTCACCACAAGCATATTTATACTGTCACAATAAAGGAAATGTAAAGAATACATGTAAACTTTACACCACTAAGTATGCCAGAGGTTGGCAGACCATGAGACCCTATGGGCCAAATCTGGCCCACTGTCTTTTGTAAATAAAGTTTTATTGACACACATCCCCCTTTCATGTATTGTCTGTGGTTGTTTTCATACTCTACCGGAAGTGCTGAGTAGTTGTGACAGAGACCACATGGTCTGCAAAACTAAACTTTTTTACCTTAATTAAAAATATTTTATTACTAAAAATGCTATCATTTGAGCTTTCAGTGAGTTGGGATCTTTTTGCTGGTGGAGGGCCTGGCCTCAGTGTTGATGGCTGCCGACTGATCAAGGTGGAGGCTGCTGAATGTCTGTGGCAATTTCTTTAAAAAA
>NC_043700.1:324724-325930 GCF_006229205.1 Suricata suricatta | reverse complement strand
GTTGTGACAGAGACCACATGGTCTGCAAAACTAAACTTTTTTACCTTAATTAAAAATATTTTATTACTAAAAATGCTATCATTTGAGCTTTCAGTGAGTTGGGATCTTTTTGCTGGTGGAGGGCCTGGCCTCAGTGTTGATGGCTGCCGACTGATCAAGGTGGAGGCTGCTGAATGTCTGTGGCAATTTCTTTAAAAAAATTTTTTTAATGTTTTATTTATTTCTGAGACTGAGACAGAGTATGCGTGGGGGAGGGGCAGAGAGTGAGAGGGAGGCACAGACTCCGAAGCAGCTCCAGGCTCTGAGCTGTCAGCACAGAGCTTGATGTGGGGCTTGAATTCATGAACTGTGAGATCGTGATCTGAGCCGAAGTTGGACACTTAACCAACTGAGCCACCCAGGTGCCCCATGTGGCTATTTCTTAAAATACAACAATAAAGTTTGTCACCTCAAGTGACTCTTCCTTTCATGAATAATTTCTCTGATAGCAGAACTTCTTTTGAATTAGAATCCGTTCTCTCAAACCCTGCTGCTGCTTTGTCAATGAAGTTTATGGAATATTCTATTTCCTCTGCAGTCATCTCAACAACTGGGGTCCCGGGGAGAGGCTTGAAAAGGACACCAGTTCTGCTCATCCATGAGAAAGAAGCAACCCTTCATCTGTTAAAATTTTATCAAGAGACCGCAGCCATTCAGCCCGTCTTCAGGCTCCACTTCTAACTCTCATTCTCCTACTGTTTCCACTACGTCTGCAGTTACTTCCTCCACCGGAGCCTCAAGCCCCTCACAGTCATCCATGAGGGTTGGAATCCCGTGTCTTCCAAACTATTAGCAGGGTTGATGTTTTGACCCTTCCCCATGAATCGTGATGCTCTCACCAGTGTCTAGAACAGGAGATCCTTTCCTTGTAGGATCCGCCAGAGGAACCAGCAGTTAAGGCAGCTCTCCCCTTGGGAAATGACTTCTTAGATAAGAAGACCGAACAGTCAGAACAACTCTTTGATTCAGGGGCTTCCGAGTGGATGTGGTGCTGGCAGGATGCCATCCATTAACCTCACCACACACTTCCATCGGAGCTCTGAGGTGACCAGATGCATCGTCACTGAGCAGTAATATTTTTGTAAACATAATCTATTGTCAACTTGGCTAACACAGTGTACAGTGTGCTCTTGGCTTTTGCGGTAGATTCCTGTGGTTCATCGCTTA